>NC_054546.1:3652284-3952284 GCF_017654505.1 Polyodon spathula | reverse complement strand
TATCCCAGCTTCCAGAGCTAGTCACATGATGATCTCAACACATATTGGAAAGTGCTCATGCATACAATACAAAAGGGAATATTATTTTATTTCAATGCAGACAGCAACACTCTGCCGTCATCCTGACCTTAGTCTCCTTTATTGGTTTGAAGTTAATTTCTGTTCAAATTTCTAGTTAATTATCTTTTTTTTAAATGGCACGATTTCGACTTGCCTTCCTGGTCATACATGACGGCGTGTAGCTTGGAGACTCGTACTTTATCGAAAAAGATATTTAAAAACTCTTCAGTTCAACCTAAATGTGTGATTTATGTGTGTCTCCGTGTCATTGTGCTAAACATTTAATAACCACTTACATGTTACGATATTTAAAAAAGATGTATGTTGAAAAGTTTTTTTCAAGCAGTTATAGTACCACAGTTTTTAAATCACTAATTCAATAATATCATATATATATATATATATATATATATATATATATATATATATATATATATATATATATATTATTTATTTTAAGTTAAGTAAAGTTTATTTTTTAATTGGTCACAATGTTGTTTAAATCACAGCTCTACAACACCGTCATACATGTTGCCCTGGTTGTAGAACCAGCTGAGAATAGGGTAAGGGTTTTAAGCTGTATATTATTGTACTCGGTTAGGTATCACTTTTTAAACACACATTATATTCCAAACTGTCTGTGTTACCTGATCAAGTACTGTACTAAAACCCTGTTTACACTAGCCGCTTTTAAGAAGGATTTGAGGCAATTTTGCTTAGTGTAAACTCAGCCGTCCTACTTTGAGCCGTCACAAAAATTACCTGTAGACCCTGGTACAGCATTGCAAAATAGATGGTGAACTACCTTAGTCTTTTGATTGCAATTTTAACAGCAGCAAATAAATAAATAAAAAAATGTTCTCCATGTCGACTGTTCTTCTATTCCCTCAGTCACTCCAACATTAATTGATGTTCCGCTACTTCATTTCTTGTTGAAAAGTGTTTGCAAATATCAAGCTCTTTTCTGAGAACTACTTGAAAGTGTTCCTCCCAAATTCCAAGCAAAGGTTTCAGGCAGACCCAGTGTGTTTGTATTAAATCTCTGGGATTGCCTTCTCACTGCCCCTAAAAAGCAAGTTCTTCAGATAAGCCATTGTCAAAGCCCTGGGGCTTTGAATAGCCACCTTGTTGAGAAAGGGATTTGTTATTTTATTCTTTCTTCTCACAGCCAGAAAATGATGAGAAAGCAGTGGTCTATGATAATATTGGACCTAACGTGTGTATGGGGGACCACAAGGTAAAGTCAATATGTTGTGCCTATTAGCAAGTACATACACCCATTTACTGTGTTTATTAACCAGCTCAAGATACAAGTAGTATTTCTTAATATGTATTCGTTATAAAGTCAGAAAGTAGTCTTTTTTTTTTTTTTTGGATGTCCCTTATACAAATGTACCATGACATTTTTGTTTTACCATACTTTTTTACACTGTTATACTGCTAATTGACTATAGTTTGCCATCATATTTATCAATATGCTTTACCATACCTTCCTATTCTTTACAATGCTCACCTATGCTTTACCATATTACATTTTGCTATACTTTTACTGTGATAAACTTTTTGAATTGAGAGTCTTGGATAGTTAAAGTAAATGTATATTTACTCTTAAATGTTTAAGACCAAAAATTGTACCAAATATCAAACATGGAAATAAGAGACCATGCATGAGAGTCTAAATTACACATTCCCCTTAGTATTTCAGTAATCTTTATGTATTTTGCCAGTTTAACAGTCAGTGTAGCTGGCCAGATAGCTGAAATACAGCAAAGATTAATAGTTTTACTTGACCACCTATTAAGAATACCAAATATGAGAAAATTAACCACATTTTAGTTCTACTGTTTCTGTGGCCATTGTTAAAAAAGCCTAATTGCTGTCTTTGAGTATATTTTTCATTCTGCCTTTAAATAATATTTACTGTAAGTGCAAGAATAATTAGAATACAGATCCTTATATCTCCCAATGTACCACAGTATATACTGTGCTTACCATGGAAATTGTTTTTTAATATCTGTTCTGTTGTAGTATACAGACTCATGGTCATCTTGAGTGTGGTCCATGTATTGGTCATGACATTCAAAGTTTTAAGATTTTTTTATTTTTTTATTTATTTTTTTGCAGCCTGTTTTCCTATCATTTCGAATAGCTGCTGGGGCAGGTAAACCTATTGCAAATAAACACAAGTGTTGTGTCTTGCAGTGATGTGGTAAATATTATATTTTATTTTATTTTTTTTATGATTTGAAAGTATTTTTGTTTTGTACAGAAGGTCTGGTGTCGCTTCATTTTCTGTAAAATATGTTGCTTGACAGGGAAAAGGTGCCAGTGGGGGGAGAAGATTTTACAAGAAACGACCCTCTGACAAGTAGTAAAAGAAAAAGAAAAAATGAGACGCCAGGAAGAAAAATACATACAAACTTTACAGATGTAGTGATGGACCGAGTCCTTAGTGCCACATTGTTAGACTGCTGATCAACGCTTCAACGTCTGGACCCTGTTCAAGAAAAGCCTCACATACCTCACTGTCTTGTCTGTTCCTGTGACGGAATTCAAATGTGGAATATTTTTTATGTGTCACAAACTTGTTGCCAAAACTCTAATAGAGATCAGAAATACTACGTATTTTAGATACAGCATTTACAACTTTTTAGAAAACACGTCAACATAAAGAAGTTATTTCCAGTATGTAAGATGTATAAAAGTGCAATGCAGAAGTTGTATATCTTAGTAGTTTTTGTACATTAGATTGTATAAGTAGAGGAATTGGTGGTTTTAGTGACGTTTTCCTTACCGACCATAGTTTGTGGTCTCTGTGGTAGGATAGATACGTATTTTTATTTCATTGCTTTTTCCTCTGTTTTGATTATGTGCATACTACACGCTGCCATGATAAATGGTTTCGAATCACAGATCAGCTGCTTCTCATTTTAAAAGAAACTAATTTATAAATCTTATCAAAACTCAGTTCTGAAGTAAGTATGCCTTCCTGTACAACTACTTTGGTGTGCCATATCAGCTGATATAACTTCAAGTATAGCGATTTTAAAATGTATACAACAAACCGAATTGATATAAGGTATTTAGCAGACCGTTGTTAATGCAAATATATAAAATGTTGTTTATCACATATAGCAGTTTCAATTTGTCATTACTCTTATTCTAACTTATTTCTATGTAATAATAATATTATGGTTCTGAATGTGAAGTTTATGGATAGGCTTGGGTAACTTTTAAGAATTTTGTAAACTGTTTTTGTCTTTTTGTTACTGCATAATGGTGCCAAGTATTGTATATGGAAACACGAATAATACTGTGGGTAGACATCGTACCCTAGTTTAGACTAGTTTTAGATAACATTGTGTTTAATTATAATTTGTATATACAAAGCCTGGAAAACACTTACATGGCATTTTCATTGTGTAAGTAGCTGTTTGCACCCTGTAATGCTATACTATTGCAAGCAATATCCCACCATTGCTCTGTAGCACATTGAAAGTGATGATGAAACACACGTTTCTTTTATTGATTTCATTTAGTACACTACAGTGTTCTCAGACTGCATGATGGCATTAGATTGATGCTTGATTTTTTGGTATGAATCACTACAAGTGAATTTTGTTTCTGCCAGCCAAAATGATGTTTTGAGAGCGCGATCTGGGTTTGTAGACGAAAATGCTTGTAAAGTTATCTGTAAGTCCCATGCAACAGTGTGACAATGTTTCAGTATAACCACAATTCTCAACTAGCAAATAGATTTATCCCATTGGAACTACTTGGCCTCTAGAATAGGGTATTTGGTTCTCAAGCAATAAAACCGATGAAACTGAAATGCTCTGTGTCCTTTTTAATCATGTTTGGCCAAATGTGTTGCACCTTTTTATTTAAAAATAAATAAATACATCAGTAAATAAGAAAGGGATTTTTTTCTGCCAGTAAGCTTTAATACAGAAAGGTTGGTTCATCTGATGACTGAACTCTTCCCAAAGTAAAACCTTGAACACATACAATGTTGATGGATTATGCCACTGGAAGCCAGATAAAGGATTCCTAGATTTTAGCAGCATATGCAGTTTGATCCACAGGAATGATATAATGACCAGTTCCAAACCAATAGGTCTAACGTATGAAAGCACTAATAAATGAATGCAGCTGCAACCACTTGATACCCTACAACCTGTTGGCTGGTTAATCACTCTACAGACCATAAGCATATGAAGTAATAGATATTAACTTTAGTTTCAAAATTGACTATCTTTAGTATAATGAAATATACCACATAATTAGTGACAGCTGTTTTAAAATGGTATATCGAACCACAAAAAAGAAAAAAAAAACGTATTTTCACGTGTGTATCTGCCTTATGTTGGGGGAAAAAAGGCTAAGCTTATTTTAATTGAAAGTTTAAAATATGAATGTATGAAGTTATTAGCCTATTAATGTTCACCCTGTTCAAAACAAATACTGTGTGTGTGTGTGTGTGTGTGTGTGTGTGTGTGTGTGTGTGTGTGTGTGTATATATATATATATATATATATATATATATATATATATATATATATATATTTGTTGGATACAAAAATATAAATTTTCCTTTATAATAGCATAATTAAAAAAAAAAATGTTGCAAGAAAAATATCATAGCGGTATGTAAAGCTGTAAAGAAATGTTTTACAATGTCCTTGGTAAATCAGGAAACGAATTGCAAACGTGGCCGAAGTTTCACAGACAAGAACATAACAGTAGTCTCATGAAAAAAAGGAGGGGGAGGCTACGGATGTGTTGACCAGCAGGTTAATTTGTTTCAAAGTTTTACATTTTCTCAAGTCCAAAACATTTTGGTATTAGTTGAGATTTCTCTGAGCAAAACCTGTTAATGTTTTGGAACTCCACGTTAAGACTATTAGTGTGCACAAACCAGCACTAATACTAAAATAATAATAATAATAATAATAATAATAATAATAATAATAATAATAATAATCCAAAAATAAATAAAACCGTCTTTACAAAGTTATTGAAAAGTAAGTTGATCAGCAGACATGTGAAAACCACAACATAATCGGTTTCAATAGTGTGCTATTATAGGCTATTTGAATTATGCGAAACTGTCGTATCTATATCGGTGTTTATTTGTTAAACGTCTCTCGTAATAATTAGAGTACAGCAACAACAATATTAATTTTATAGCGGCTGTAAAACGTTATGAAATATCCCAAAACAAGTGGTTTATTTATATTTAAATTAATCCTTAAAACTTCAGATTATTTTAGGGTTTGTTCAAGGTTATCAATCGGTCTTTGTGAGTCTGTTTTAAGCTATCAATATTTTTAGTTTTCCATTTGTGATACATATATGTATCAAAGTAATAGGTCTAGTGTGTTCACTGTTTACTGAGATTCAGGGTGTAATTTGAAAGATGTTCCTGAATCCAAGCCGCTAATATAGGCTTGCTAATAAATATAATAACGCATTGAACGGGTTAATCGACACTTGAAAAGATTTTTCAAAAATGACTTTAAAGGAAAAATGGCTATTGTTAATTCAAAGCCACATAACAGTATTTTGGACAGTCGCACAACGTTAATAGCCATGCTAATTTGGCCCCATTATTTTTGTAAGATGAAAATAATTATGGTGCACTTACTTAATTTAAACTTTTCAACACATAGGCATATATAGGCGCATATATATATATATGACCAAATAAGATCATATTTTAAAAACAAAAGGTTGTTAAATAATTTATTGATAATACAAAGTCTTTTCCCAACTATCGTGGAAGCAATAATATTCTCTTTTTTTAAACATAAATCAAATTTCCAGTTTGTGTCTTCTGTTTGTTTGATGCGGTACAAAACATTAATTCCATCAAACAAAAATAATTTAAAAAAAAAAAAACTGTTGTGAAGTGTGAAACCGAGGCGCTTTTTTTTCATTTGAAATGTACAACCCTTAACTTTTTTTTTTTTTTTTTTTTTTTTTTTTAACAAGCTGTTGCATTTCATTCTGTACAAAACATAATAACTGAATCTGATTGTTAGGTGACTTAAATCTGTAAAAAGCGAAAACAAAGAGACAGCGAAAGAAATAAAACAGAAAATGAATACATTTTTTAAAAAAAAATAACGGTAAGTTGCATTCCAAGTCATTTGTATCAGCTGTTCATTTCCATAACTTAACTCAGTAAAAATATATACATCTGGCATACATAGTCTGTACAACACATATGATCACTTATAACATCTAGTTACATGTCTTTCCTTTTTAACATATACCCTGGTTAAATCAGCTTTAGAAGCATCTTGGAATATGTACAGTCTTCTCGTGTGTGTGTGTGTGTGTTTATCACAATGTGTCCGAGCTGTTACTGCACGGACTTAAGAGTGATAAATTCGTTGCCTTGTGCTTTTTCAGCAATCTCGTTATTTTCTCGTCATCAGAGTTGGGGTCCAGCGGCTTGTTGTATTCATCATCGTCCTCATTGTCCGAGCTCTCCTTTAATTTTTCTGTTTCTGAATCGTGCTTTTTCTTTGCCGTGGCCATCTCTGCTGCGTGCCTTTTTCTCCATTTGGTTCTCCTGTTTTGAAACCATACCTATAAAAAAATAAAAAAAATAAAAAAAAAGTTTAAAAAAAAAATAAAAACACAAAACTTTTACTGTAAAGTGAAGCCTCGGCTTTGTCATTAGAATAACATGTCATAATAAAATACTATGAAGATCAGATGCAAGAGGTAAAGAATCTCAAGTAGTTTTTTTTGTTTTGTTTTGTTTTGTTTTGTTTTGTTTTGTTTTGTTTTTTTAAAGACAATTTTAAGTTCCTTATTTTGTTCGTGGAACTAAATTTATTATACAATATAAGAGAAACGCACATGTCTGATTTCCATTCCTTATAGGCCACATTATTTCAACCTAAAATGTGAAAACAAACTATTAACATATTGATGTAAAGAAACGGATTTAAAATAGTTAAATCATCTAATTACCGAATCTTTTTTGGTATGTAAGAGTTTTGACATGTTTTATTAAACGTACAGGTTGACATTAAACGTTACCATGCGTGGAAGAACAGTTTAAAGATACATAGTAACAAACGTACAATTGCATTACGTTATTTAAACGCAATTCGAAGCAGGCGTCAACCAACGTTTTCACAGGGTGTGTATTAACTATAAATACATGAAATGAACTTTACCTTGACTTGGCTTTCTGTCATTCCCAAAGAATAGGCCAGCCGGGCTCTCTCTGGACCTGCCAGATATTTTGTTTGTTCAAAAGTTTTCTCCAAAGCAAATATCTGCTGTCCTGAAAAAGTGGGCCGAGAATGTTTTTTCTTTCCGTCTTTATCAAGAAGCATGTTAGCTTGAGCTAAAAGAAAAACCAAGGAGAGAAAAAAAACTCGTGTTAATATACTTGTTACGAAATATCGAATGGAATTGCTCAAAGAAAACTTTAAACAGTTTTAAAAGAACTTATAATTAATAGGGATAGCTTGACATGGTATACTTTTACTGCTAATGTTTTTAAATGTACTGAATATGCGGAATACAAGTTGAAATGTTTATTTCATATGAGTTAAGGACAGTTAAAATTACTTTAAATTGACATAGCTCATCTTTACTGGGAGAATTGTTCAAAAGAGTTTGTCAACTCCAAAACCAATGTTATCCTTATCTTTTGAAAAGCAACGGATCCATATATAATACATAGGACTTCCGATTATTTAACAAACTATTCCTGAATGAGTTGAGCAAAATAACATTAAAATGCATTCAGCAACACACAATAGTACGTGTTTTTGTTTAACTATTAGCATGGCTTGTGCGTGCATGGCGCATCCTGATTAAATTGCAACCCCCTTTAAGTACAGGGAAAAAAAATAATAACTTACACGGACAGGCGAGTCGTGGATCTCTCCAAGGGGACCCTTGCACGACTCCAGGCCAGAAAATGGGGGCTCTGCCGGGGAGCTCAGTCAAGGGCTTAGGGTATCGAGAAACGGTAGCCGGGTTAAAATACATTCCTGCAGAAGTGGTCAGTCCATTTATCCGAGGAAGTCCCGACAGAAGACCGCTGGCTGTAGTAATGGGTCTTCCCAGGATGTCACTAATTCCGTGTGGCGTCCCCAAGGGAAACTGAGCGTTCAAGCTAGTTAGCGAAGGTGCCTTAAAACCCGAGTGATTCTGCAGAGCGTAAGGGAATAAAGATGTCTTCATTTCAGCCATGTTATGAAGAGCTGCCAGCGGTGTACTACCCAAGACGAAAGCACTCTGGCGATTAGTATCCATCTGCCCCACCGCTAACATTTGTGATCATCAACAAACAAAAGCCCCCCCTGGCTTTAAAAGACCCAGGATCAGTACCTCAGGGGCTTTTGAAGTTGAGATTAAAACACTGCGGAGTGTAATTGTTCAATATCTTTGATCGTGTGAGTTTTCTTTGCGCACTATTTAGATTAAAAAGCAGTAAAGTTTCACTAACCAAAAATATACTTTTAAGATAGGTGGTGCTACAGAAATTTTGATCTTGATTCAGACAGTCACTTTTGGTGCCTCGCATGTGTCCAGATTCAATATCCACTTGGAAATCAGCAGATCTCTTTTAATGGTTTTGATGACTAGCATTAGGGTCGACTTTCCAGTGAAATTGACTCAAACTGAGATCACAGCAGTGCGGGATGCATTGATAACCGCACTGCCACCTGCATGTTCAATCTCCCATTGGATAAAATGGAGTGTAGCTGCACTCTGATTGGAGCACTGATGCAGACACTTTGCATGCGCGTCACTTGCGCAAAGCAGAACTCAATAAAGGTCTTACTGTAGAACTATTAATGGTACAGTGTTCTATTGTTTTAATGATTGTTTATATATATATATATATATATATATATATATATATATATATATATATATATATATATATATATATATATATAGACACACACACACACACACACACACACACACTTTTGTAACCAATGATCGCTGACAAAGTAAGTAAACTGAATACAAATATATAGAATATTCAAGCAATTTAAGCAACTGAAGCAAGGCATATCCTTATGTAAAACTCTGGCTATGCAGCAAGCATGTTTTTAAATGTTTTAAAGTAGAGCACAATACCATCTATTGTCATTTTAAATTACTTTTGTTTTCATGCATATGTTCTTCCGGGCAGTTAATCTAAAGATAGCAATTAAACAAATGTTGTTGCTATACGTTATCAACCTTATTGAAATTAAAGTGCCACGTATTTCATTGTAAAATGTATTAGACATAATAATAATAATAATAATAATAATAATATAATAATAATAATAAATAATGGCATGGTAAGAACGTTTTTCATTTTTCAAATCGTGAAACGTTAGGAGTCACTGCTTCATCAGCTCATTCTTTTGCATACATTACCCTAAATTACCTTTTTTTTACTTGCCATTTTTAATTGATTCGGATACTATTGTACACTTGTTCATATTCATATTAAAAGCTAAGTAGATGTAGGGTGCAATTGTCATTTAATTACCTTACCATTCAGAAGCATCATTGTGTTGTATCAGCTTCTGAAGTTATGCCTAAATAACTCATTTATTTATTACAATACATTTAAAAAGTTATTACATTTCAGTTCTTTCTTACATGCATGCTGAGAAACAGACACAGTCATATTTATATATAGATGTTCATATAG
This sequence comes from Polyodon spathula, assembly GCF_017654505.1. NCBI lineage: Eukaryota > Metazoa > Chordata > Actinopteri > Acipenseriformes > Polyodontidae > Polyodon > Polyodon spathula. Next base: position 3,942,530 of record NC_054546.1, on the reverse strand, counting down.
AGTTATTGAATTCTCCGACGGTTCTTTCGACTCACATTGAAGCGTCATGTTACATTGATCCCACACATTTCAATAAATGAGCCAATATAAAAATTAAAAATATATACAGAAATATTTACAATTTTTTACATAATTGTGCAATTCGTAATTGTATTATTATTATTATTATTATTATTATTATTATTATTATTATTATTATTATTATTATTATTATTATTATTATGTTCCTGTATTAAATAGAGTTCCATTAATTAGCCTAATTCACTTCTTTCATTCTAGAAATAGGTTATATCTTTCTTTTTATTTTGTTTGGTTCCCGTTTTTTCAGATCTTTATTTTTCTGTTTGTATTACTTAAAGGGTACACTGTATACAGCGCCCCATTTACCTTAAACATCATCAGATTGCGTTCTGCTCTCGGCCTCTGGTAATATTTTATGGAGATGAGAAAATGTTCGTATGAAATATATAGCGATGTTAGAATGGAAAAGGGCCCAGCCAGTGGATCCTGGAACATCACAAAACCGAATATCGGAATGATGTTTTAACACATCGCAAGCCGTTTTTTTTTTTTTTTTTTTTTTTTTTTTGTTTGTTTGTTTTTTTGTTTGTTTGTTTGTTTTTAAGTTTAGGTTGTCAATGTGGAAACTACACTTATAGTTCGGGCAATGTATCTCCATATATGTTAAACTATAGCTACTAAAAATAAAATACATTTTATGATTGTTACCACAACCCTCCCGCTGCATTAAACATGTATCTGATTAATTTATCGGCAGATTCGCATGATTTTACTTATTGACAAATACACAAAGAAAATCTATAGTCAGCTGGAAATGTCAATTGAGTTGATGATGTGGATTTAAACTATAGGCTCCTATTTATACGTTTTTAATTTAACATCGTATTGATGGAATCAAAACATCTTGAACAATACAAAGGTACTCGTGTGACCATAAATGAAGCAAAGTCTATACATCAACATAACAGATCATTTGTTTTGTGTTTTTTATACATTTTGGTTCAGTACACACTAAGAAACCTTAAATGCCTTTAAATTTAGATTTCCACATTATGAATGTGATGGTAGTCCAATAAATAAATACCTTATTGCGTGGGATGCATGTAGAACAGATGTTTGTTTGTTTTTAAATTATGGTTTCCATACGTTTTATGGCTTGTATTTTATTGTCACTGTTAAATGTTAATGTTTAATAATTAGGACAGACGCTTTATAAATATTTAACTCTTGTAAATACAAGAAGACTTATAATAAACTTTAACATTTTTAAATAGATTAATAAAAAAAAGACATCAATCATTTACACCGCGTTTGTCTTTTCTGTAAAATGTAATTACTGTTCTTATGTATAAAAAATAAGTGTTGACACGTTTACATATTTTCTGTGATTGTTGATTTAACCTCAATAATGTGTCCTCAATTCCAACAACTTTTGATGACTTTTCATGTCTCCCCCCAAAAAACCCCACTAAAACAGATATATATATATATATAAGTTAAAGTTAAATTATGATTGTTGTATTGATAGATAGGAATATACATCGGTGGCATGGTTATTTATTCCATGACATTTACCATAAAGTTTCTGTTACACTTCACGTCTTATTATGTGGTGAAGTCAAGTTTAAGCCAGACACATCTCCTATGTTTTTAAATGTATGCTCCAATCTTTTTGTATCTACAGTTTATATACCTGTTATGACACAAGATAGCATACATGTGATACTTCATGTAGAATGGACAAATACAATAGTATCTTGCACATTCCTATCAACTGATATTGTGCTGAAGTGTGTGTGTGTGTGTGTGGGGGGGGGGGGGGGGGGGGATATTTTTATAACAATCACGTTCAGTTAAGGCTAATTTATTCTGATTTCATCTGTTTGTGGAGCACTGATAGTTTCCCAGGATTGCTTGCTACTGTAAATTCCGCTTTTGAAGACCTCTTCATTTTAATAAGACTATACTTCAGGAGTAGCCTTCACTATACATGCACACTGTCCACCGGATTTTCAACCTCAAATCGCGATCAAATCTGCAGTAGTCGGGATACAACATTGAAATGATCTGTCTTTCTTACATAGAGTCCAGGAGCCACCTGGCGAGCAAACGAGGAAACACATCAGCTTTGAACTGCATAGAGCTTTTTATTATAAACACGGTCAAATTTATCAAAACGTATTTTATTTTTGTCGATTTTTTTTCTGTATTTACTTACATATCTAAGTGCTAGAAAAAAATTAAAAATCACATCAGAATTGCAAGTAACAGCAGCAATGACAGCTGGAATTACATGACCGATAATTGCATTACCATCGTCTTCACTTTGACATGCTTGTTGCAACATACAAAGTCAGCAATAAACTCGCAGGCAGTAAAGGGTTGGCCGCGGCGAAGTTATTATTCTTTTGTTGGTACGTTGGCTTTTGTGAAATGTGTAAAATACGCAATTTTCTTTGAAAAAAAGTCTTAAAAAAAGATGTGTGTGACTGGAGTAATACCAGATCAAACATAATCCGACGTTGAACGTAAAATATAATAATAATAATAATAATAATAATAATAATAATAATAATAATAATAATAATAATAATAATAATAATAATAATGCATACTGTGTTATTAATGTAGGACCTAATAAATTGAACAACTGTACAATTAAATTAAATTATTTGCCCAGAATAAAAAATGTTTTTTTTTTTTTTTTTTTTTTATTTATTTATTTATTTATTTATTTATTTATTTATTTTTGTATTATGTTGGTCAGTCCTTTCGTTTTTAAGTAGGCTAATACTATGATATTAATAATATTTTGAATCTGGAAAAAATATAGCAATTTTAATAGTAGGCTATATATTCGGACTAAAGAAACATACGAAGGGCTAAACTAGGCTAACTATTAAAGAAGATATTACTATTAAAAATGGGAGGTTGTGTTCTAAATACAGAATGACGCCCCCCCCGAACATTAACACAATCCTGGCAGCGTAGACGCATACACCTGATCAGCCTCTGGATAGACTGCTGTGGGATCTGCCGCTCTTCCTGTGCAGCTGCAGCCAGCTGGCGAAGGTTGACTGCTCGCGGTTGTCTCCTGCGGGAAGCACTTGCCATTTGTCCCACAGATGATCTGTTGGACTCAGGTCAGGAGAAAAAGCTGGCAACGGCAAGACCTCGCCATTGTTTCTTTGAAGTCGTACAATTTTAATCTTAGCACTGTGTTGTCTTGCATTATCCCGCTGTAAAATCGACACTTCCGGATTGTCTTGCAGGAACTGAAAAACTGTTGCCTCCAGGACTTCGTCAGTGTAGCGCTGAGCAGAAAGGTTGCCCTCAATCTGCACAAAAGGCATTCTTGTGTGTGTGTGTGTGTGTGTGTGTGTGTGTGTGTGTGTATATATATATATATATATATATATATATATATATATATATATATATATATATATATATATATATATATATATATAGTACTGTGCAAAAGTTTTAGGCAGGTGTGAAAAAATGCTGTAAAGTAAGAATGCTTTCAAAAATAGACATGTTAATAGATTATATTTATCAATTAACAAAATGCAAAGTGAGTGAACAGAAGAAAAATCTATATCAAATCAATATTTGGTGTGACCACCCTTTGCCTTCAAAACAGCATCAATTCTTCTAGGTACACTTGCACACAGTTTTTGAAGGAACTCGGCAGGTAGGTTGGCCCAAACATCTTGGAGAACTAACCACAGCTCTTCTGTGGATTTAGGCAGCCTCAGTTGCTTCTCTCTCTTCATGTAATCCCAGACAGACTCGATGATGTTGAGATCAGGGCTCTGTGGGGGCCATACCATCACTTCCAGGACTCCTTGTTCTTTTTTACACTAAAGATAGTTATTAATGACTTTCACTGTATGTTTGGGGTCGTTGTCATGCTGCAGAATAAATTTGGGGCCAATCAGATGCCTCCCTGATGGTACTGCATGATGGATAAGTATCTGCCTGTACTGCTCAGCATTGAGGAGACCATTAATTCTGACCAAATCCCCAACTCCATTTGCAGAAATGCAGCCCCAAACTTTCAAGGAACCTCCACCATGCTTCACTGTTGCCTGCAGACACTCATTCGTGTATGGCTCTCCAGCCCTTCGGCGAACAAACTGCCTTCTGCTACAGCCAAATATTTCAAATTTTGACTCATCAGTCCAGAGCACCTGCTGACATTTTTCTACACCCCAGTTCCTGTGTTTTCGTGCATAGTTGAGTCGCATTTTTTCACAACTGCCTAAAACTTTTGCACAGTACTGTGTATATATATATATATATATATATATATATATATATATATATATATACACACACACACCCATTTAATTCCTGTTACAATAATAAAAATAATGCAAATAACAATATAATTTGTATTTATAAATTTATTTATCTTTGTTTTTTTTTTGTTCAATGATTTATATAATCTTAGAGGTTGTTTGTCTTACCAAACATTTACAATGCTCCAGTCCAAATGATTGAAATATAGTCAGTAAATGCTTTATTGTGAAATGGTGCCCCTAGTGGTTAGGATGTTGGGCTATTAAATCCCTCGCTCAGTTGGTCTTGTGCTGGTGTTAAACAGGATGGTCGAGAGGTTTTATTCTTTAAACACTGGCGGCGTACTTCTACGCTCTTACACCGGGAGGGGGGTGAAGGGGAGCGGGCAGCAGAAGTATTCCTCAGTCCAGGAAGGACAGCTCCATGCACACCACAGCCTCAGTGTGAAGCATGCGGGCCTGCAGCTGTTACATATCATCCAGGGTCAACAAGCGCAGTCTCCGTTCGTAATCCTGAGAGAGAGGGGCAGAGGGAGAGGCACATCATAAGTACACACTGGTCTACACCTGCATTTCAGTGTCTGTTGTTTATGTGTGTCTGTGTGCTGCATCTCTGTGTCTGTGCAGCAGTTGGTAATTTATGCTGTTACCCTAAATTATAATCTGAAATTCCATTGACTTCCAACTTCTTACATAAAGTGATTGATTATCAATTAAGACATTCCACCCATTTCATGAACCTTTTGAATAGTTGCCAGAGTAAATGTTGTGTGTGTTCCCTGTAATTCCAGAAGGTGGTGCTGTTGTAGCAGCTGTAGTTCTCACAGCTGTATTCATACAGTGGACAATTTAATCTGCTTCAGGAAGTCCTGTTCCTGTAGTTCTGAAAGACACTAAAATCAAAAGATAAACATACATTGACAAAAAGTATTTTAATATGCTGCTGGTTATATGGAAAAACTATTGGGTCAGATTGAGCACACCTTTGTATTTTATTTTATTGGAAGCTGTGACAAAGTGGTAATATATAGCTGCCATTCTATTATTATTATTATTATTATTATTATTATTATTATTATTATTATTATAATAATAATAATAATAATAATAATAATAATAATAATAATAATAATAATAATAATAATAATATTACCATATAATATTCCAGAAAAAAGTATATTTCAGGCAGAAACAGTCTAAAATAAAACAGTGAAAACAGTATATATATATACTCACTGTTTACATATGCCCTAATTGGCCACAATTAACATCTTGTAGTAGGTTGATTCAAGATAACAGTAGAGGGTTCCGAGCATCACAGTGTGGGATACTTTTGTTTGGCCTTCACAGGAAATGTCCTTGTGTACTGGCTTGATTTTCCATATGGGTTGATTCCTGGATCTATCAGACGCATCAAGTCTCAAGAGGATCACAGCTACAATTCACATCCTGGGGTTTTTCATGAAGCTCTTTGAGAACCGCAAAGTCATGTGCACGTCTCCCAGTCCTGGATACATCGTTTATTCACGGTTTTAGGAATCACCAGGACAAGCAGTTAAATTATTTACTAAATCTTCCTCTGTGGCCCAGTATCACTTGGTCAAACATGTTTACCTCAATCCAAAAGATTACTGAACGGAACCATGAGCAGTAAAATCCCTTCCCCTTCCACTCAGCCACACTCTCCCCTTGGGTGATGAGAAAGCCATCAGTCTGTTAGGACAGGGTAACAGATGCTGTGCTAGGATACAACATGTTAGTGTAGATGTGAGCTTCCCAGCGCTCCAGGGCTGGCTGTGGCACCGTAAAGACAGCTGGCTGTGTTTTCCTATATGTGAATGACAGCTGCTAATCCAGTCATATGTACAAGATAAAAAGGTCTTCACAATAAAATATCTGTTTTCTGCCAACTAGTTTGGGTCATGTGCTTTCAATCTTTAGCTGAAAGAGTGTGAAAGCATTCACACACACTCGCTCTGTTGTGCTCAGTTACATTAACTCAGAAATGTCTACAAATAGTTCAGTTATGAAAAGAAAAATGTCTGATCTCATTTATCTGGGTAGATAGCAACTAAAGCATAATACAATCATTTTGAAACATTTACTTGTACTTTCTACTAATGTTGCTGGTTTGTTTGGGATCATGTTTACTAAGGTCGTTGCTAGGCAAATGACGTGTTTATGCACATTATTTGAATTACATAGTGCACAAATTTGATGATTGGTCAGTTGCAATGTCTTTGCACACTGCTCATCTGCTGAAACCTATGATTGACATTATTTTAACTATGTTGCCAAAACCAATGTTTATCAGGTTGAAAAAATAAAAAAATGAATCTTCTAATTAGGTCCTCTGGGGTGTTTTTCGGTTATTATCGATTAAAACCAAAGCCCTACTTATATCACGTATTTATAAAAGCTTGCAGCTTGTTTGCGATACATCTACTACCTTAATGTCAGTAAGCAGCCACGCAATGCATATTTTATAGCAACCATGGTCAATAAAATGGTTCACTCTTTGATAAAAGCCCCACAGAAAGTAAGCTTTCTACTGTTTTTTTTTTTTTGGACCGAATCTGAAATTGCTGGATGAAAGATGACAATAATCCTTTTGATTTTATTCTCATTTTAAGTACTTTTATCAAGCGAGCCTCTGCAAAGCATCTGAGCTGCTTATTGAAATGTAAAAAGTTTGGGGGCATTAAGGGTGATCGGCAGTACCTTAAAAGCCAGATTTCATTTCATCTCCTTTTAATTCACATTCACGTTGCTACATGGCTTGTTTAGTTTTAATCGTGATGAACTACTTGGAAGGATTCCAAGAAAACTATCTGCTGATGAGCAGGTGGTCACAAACAGGAAAGGTCAGACAGTGGTTGAGCACCATTTTAAATTATGTGTTTTCATAACTAAAATTCATTATACAAACATGTTTGCTTTAAAATGCTCATCACCTGTCTGGTCTGAATGATGGTGTATGCAACACTGATTTAACAGAGATTAGGACATAGTACCAAAGTTAATTTAGCACAACCATAAATAAACAAATCTTATAAAACTGTTTTTACTATAAATTGAGTATACTGTAGTTCTCTAAATAGTAGCTTTTGGGCACTAAAAATAGGAACTCAATGGAAGACTTTCACTAGCTTTGATTACAGTCCAGGCTTGCTTTACGATCACTGCCATATAAGTACTTAAGGGCTATTTTTACCATCTTGTTTCTTAATAAGTCACCTAAACAATATTATTGTCAATCCTGTATTATGTATTATGGCCACCATCTGTAGTTACAACCAATCAAATCTCTGCTCAGATCCATGATCAGATCGCCTTTAAACAGTCACAGACAATGACACTAAGACAGCTATGATGGTGAGTACATTATTTAGTAAATACATGAAATTCAGTCTCTTATCCTAGTCCTAAATCGTAAACTATGAGTTTACAATGAACTTCAATAGGCTCCCGCAGTAGTCCACTCCCTACACATCCCACCTCCTTCTCAGCCACTGGACTTGGAACTCACAATGCATTAAAAAGAAAAATGTAGCAGACACAACATGAAGTCTCTTTATCAAACCCTAACCCTTCCTCATAGCCTTGAAAGCACTACAGGACTTCGAATACACCACTGTTCTATTCAGAGAAACGTGAAATGAAATACAAAAAATAAAATGTTTATTTAAAACCCTGCATACAGTATATTAAAATAAAAGGAAATTCCAAAATCTTTCTGAAGGTCCGATTAGCTCAGAATTTCGATGCCCTTGTTTCAGAGCGTTTTAATGTGCAGAATATTATTCAAGAAAAAAAAATATTGTCAATTGTTAATTTCAGTAATTATCCTCCAAAGATCTTAAGCTGTTCTTTTCATATCTGTTTGTCAATACCTCAGTTTTTAATTTGTAATTGCATGGATAAAATACAAGTTGGAGGTAGTTAAATAATTACAAGCAGCAATGGACTAATTGCAACCCCAAAGTATTGTAGAGGACAAGTAACATCACAAGGTACCACACACACACACACAGGGCAATTTAGAGTGACCAATTAATCTGAACAGCATGTCTTTGGACTATGAGAAGAAACCAGAGTACCCAGAGAAAACCCACGTGAACACAGGGAGAACATCCAAACTCCACACAGACGGACCCCCCTAGCCCGGAATCGAACCTAGGACCACAGGCAGCAGCACTAACCACCATGCCACTGTGCCTCCCGTAATAGCAATATCTTTATTTGTATATAGCGCCTTTCATAGTGGATCACCATCATAAAGCGCTTTACATAGGTAGGCTGTGGAGTGTGCATTATATGCAGTCACATCCGCAGAATGGAGCACAAGGAGGTGAAGTGACTTGCTCAGGGTCACACAGTGAGTCAGTCAGTGGCGGAGTTGGATTTGAACTGGTGACTGTCAGTGGCAGAGGTGAGATTTATATTATCAGTGACTTTTGTTAGTCCTGTAATTTAGTAGAATATATATATATATATATATATATATATATATATATATATATATATATATATATATATATATATATAGATAGATAGATAGATAGATAGATAGATAGATAGATAGATAGATAGATATAGATATTAATACCCTGAGATTGTAGTGGACATAGAGTTGTATTAGACTGAGGGTTTTAGAACAAGGCCAGGAAAAAGTCCATAACAATTCTTTTATTATTTTTTTTTCATTAAATTTTTCCTGAATTACATGCTTTGTTACTGTTCCATGCAAGTGTGAATGTAAAAGTGTTATGCTTATATTAAATAACAAAAAAAGCTGAATCTGTAAGTTCTCTGTGTTTATTGTACTCCTTTAGATTTCTGAGCAATAAGATTTCACTTTTAAAAGATTGATTATTACTGTTGTGTTTAGGTAGCTGTAGTCAGGCTTACAATCATGTCATTAATAAACTGCCAGCATATTTAAAATGAAGGTTTAAATGACAGTGCTAATGTTCGTTCTTATTGTTAAAGATCCATTTTCACCTCCAATGTAAAAAACTAGCAGCTGGCATCTTTTCCTCTGTTTCTCCTCTTGCATGTGCTTGCTGTTGTATTCCTGTTAAATAAACAATCAATTACCTGATTAACTCACCTCCTGTGCAATTAAGTAATTCCCGAAACATATACCCTATTCATATAGGTAGTGTGAAAATAGTAAAAAAAGAGCTAAGGTCACACTTTTTTTGTATTTGATCCTACTTAAAAAGCCGCTAAAAGGATACATTTTCACATGTATGGTCTTTAAAGGTTCATTAAAAGCCTTTGATTCTGAGCAAGAACATGGAGGAAGATGACTTTAATTTGATGTCTTTGACTGTAAGGTTGCTGATGGACAGAGGACAGCTCTGTTTCCAATGTTTTGTGATATGGGCTGGACTGGTCTCCTGCTGTGATAATTTCTGAATAACAACAAGATCTCAGCATTTCAAGCAGCACTAATTCAATTCCACCTCGTCCGTCTACATGCCTCATTATGTTTTATACCAGTGATCAGCAGGACTGTATTTTTGTCTAGCTTATGGTTTATGCAGCATCATTAGATTTTCTTTCAAGTGTTTTTACTCACATGGGCCATGTTCAGAGCAAAATTAACATGTTATTAATTTCAGTTGTATGGAAAACAAATAGTGTTAAGGACTGTGAACTTCCTCCGGTCCATGCTTCACCACGATAAGCATAATTCTGCTTGCTAATGCACTCGTGAGACGTAAGAAAATGAGAGGAAAACATACACTAGACCATAAAAAAAAAAATTATAGTTAAAGGACGCCATTGCTGATTATTTTTCTTAGCTCATGTGTGTCGTTGTGAAAACAGCTTGAGCCAGTCTAACATTACTATGAAATGTCAAACTGTATTCTGAATTTTAATCATCAGTTAGGCAAACCTTATGATATTCCATCTTCACTTCTGTTTGTTTTTGCCAGTATTTTAAAATCAGATGATATTCTCATTATTCCCAAAACCTGCATTTCTTCTGTGAAATTACCTATTGTTTGAAAAAGCTAATGATATTTTATTTTGTTGACTTATGTAAGTGTAGAAAACCATAAAAGATTAATATTAATATATGTCTATATATATATGGCTTTACGCTCATAAAAAGGATCTGAAATTCAGCAATGAATACTCCTTTACTGTACATTACCTGGACAACAATTCCCATTATTTATGGAACAGACAAAATCTATATAAAGCATGAACTTTTTTTTTAAAAACAGAATGTTATTTTAGAAAAAAAAAAGATTGACAAAATGTAATGGTAAGGTGCTAAATGTTCAAAATTAGCCATCTGTATTAAAAGTTAAATTCTGACAAATATTTGCAAGATAATTCAGTTATTCATTATGATTTAGGCAAAAAAAAAGAATATATTCTAATGCTTGCACCTAAATGTAAATATCTTAAAGAACACTACATTCCAGACTTGCATGTGTCCGATTCTTTGCCAACTTTTTATTAGAAGCATATGTTACCTCACACAGCAGAATAAAGTGGCCACAACATGTAAAAATGAAGTAGATGGTGTCTCGTACCTGCTTTCAGACAATCTGGCTTCCTTGATAATGTATTTTTGACAGCCTCTATAAAGAATCATATGCAAGAAATATATACTCTACAATTTTCTAATAAGGATCAAGCTAAGCAGAGTTTTTACAGAGGAGTGAAATACAAATAAGGGGTCACCAAATTAAAAAAAATGATTTATCCTGCCTCTAAGATCATTTGTATCTTTTTTAAAGAAGAAATGTAAAATGAATTTTTTTTTTTTTTGTAATTGTTTTAAGTAGAGTACTCAACTATAAATGTAAATAATAATAATAAAAAAAAAAAAGATTTAATGGGCACCTAGAGAACTGAAACTATTGTATTTTATTGTTGCTAAAACAACATAAAATGTATACTTAAAGAAATAAAAAATGTTCTGAAACTATTTTTGCAACAAATGTGAATTTCACAAATGTGAAAATAACTAGTTCACAAATTATTTTGCATTATTCACTATACAAATACTTTTGTCACATTTTACAGCCCCTCCTATTGTTGTGATGGCTATTTTGATGCACAAATTAAAGTGTTTTAGCAACAGTCAGTGGATAAACCCGCTGCAATTCTCTGTGATAGGTTGTAAATATGAAAGTTGACTGTTCATTAATTCTTCAGATTTGTACAGTGCTGTAGAGCTGCTTTTTAATGGATTCAACCATCCCTTTAGTCACATCACTATAATAAGTTAGATATGGTAGTAACACAGCAGCCTGCATGAAAATACAATTTTCCTTTACCGCCGCGACCATGCTCTGAGAAAACAAAACAGGACGAAATGAGCTTTCAGAGAAAGGTTCTGGGGACACTGGGATCAGTGTTCCAAAAGTGTGACTGTCCCATCCAAAACGGGACATCTGGTCACCTTAAATAAAGAGCTGTAAACAGAGTATCATTTTTTTTCCTGCTAGATAGCTATGTTAAATGAAAACATCTACTAGTTCTCGTTAATAACTAGACCACCAAATAACATGTCTTTGCTATGTTTCAGCACTGCAACAGACTGCAAATGCTCAACGTTATTTGTAAAGCCTGTCATATTCTACGGCACAACCACATGCTTGGCATAATTAATTTTTAATTTTCACATCCTTGAATTGATTTTGGGTTATTTGACATAAATTATATAATTTCCAATATCTTGTTTCAGGCTGTCAGCCTTCAACTTCCCATTTAATTAGGCAGCAAGGTTTAACTCAGGCGTTAAATTAGGTGCTCATTAGTTCTGCCTTACATTCACCAAAGGAATACATACATTGATATTGCTCCCTTGCATTCATATATACTTGTCTGCTAGATAAACGACTGTCCAGAGAAGAGTAAACGACTGATAAAGATCTATTACTATGATAAAGATCTCTATATATATATATATATAATAGATATATAATAATATATATATTATATATATATATATATATATTATATATATTATTTATTCGGTACATAAAAACAGTTCATATTTCTATTCTCCACATTAAATTAAATAATTATTTCTATTGTCAACATTAAATTAAATAATTATTTCTGTTGTCCATCAAAGGATAATGTCATATATTTGTTTGCTTATTATGTGAGTGTTCAACAAATTGGACAGTACAGTAGATGTTAAAAGCAGGATCCTGTCTCAAATGTAATTCATTCAACCACCATCTTCCAGGTTTGATTTGTTTTCACTGAGATGCATCAATTGCCCTTTTAGGAAATTCTTGAGACAAGTGAGGAAATCATACTACAAATAGATTATGCATAGGCTTGTTTGATCTGAACTAATCTATTAATCTTGTATTTATTGTTATGTGTTATTTGTGTGTGTACCACACACATATATATATATATATATATAAGTATCTATATATATAATATGAATATTATAATATAATTCATAATATATATATATATAATATATATAACGGGTAGCCAGGGACTCCCTATGTAAATTAGCTTATAGCTAAGTCTGGGTACAATACATCTCGTGACTTGTTATGAATGTCAAACATTGTACATTGTCCCTATTAAATAAAACATTTGGGAAAACAATGAAATCAGTCTATTATATCTAGAGAAATCAACTTGTTAGGACTTTTGCTTACTCAATATCTGTTACAGGGAGACAGACCCCAGCTATCGTGATGTTGAGAGTGACCATTGATCCATGTCAAGCAGCAAGACTATCCTCACAATCCAGTAGAACTGGCAGCACACAAATGCATTTCAGATTTTAGCATGTGTTCCAGCAATTACAAGGAAATACTCCAAAGCACAGGATCCACTTAGTTGTGTTGGTCAGTATAAAATGCTTATCATTTATTGTCTTAGTTTAGCATACTGTAAAAGATAAATAGAACCTATGTTACTGACTACAACTACTAATGTATAAGAAGCAATATTCAGTAAAGAAAACCTGAGCAGAACTTGCCACAAAAAGGTAATTTTTAAGCCAACAAAAGGAGTCAAAAAGCTGAAATGTCACAGGATCTCGATGTTTCTATGTGCAGCCATTGTAACAATAATAAGAAGGGGTTTTGAGTGTGTTCTTTGGAGAAAAAACTAGCAAGTCCATAAATGGTACATAGGGTCCTTTGGGGTGTCATTTAATGTTGTCTTTCAAAGAAGATGGTCTATTGAGATTTTAAATCTGACATTTACCTTTGAGTAAAGCATGCAATTAGCTGGTGGTAAATCAATACTTTAAAACACTTCTATTATTTACCATCCACTTACAATATGTACAATACTTGACAAAACCTGAAAAAAAAAAAGTTAATTAGCAGAATTTTCACAAAGCCACTGGGAACTAACAAAATGAAATAAAAGATGAGTGAATACTGCCCAGGAACTGAATACTCCTTTACAAAAGGGCTCTGTAACAGAAACAGTCCTGCTGCAGTATGTGAAGGTAAAACACATCAGAGTTAAGTGCCAAGCCCAACAACAAAATGAGTCTCCTGACCCCCATAGCTGAGTCTGTGCTACAGTATATACCAAAGCTGTAGAGGCTTGTTTTTCACAATTTGAGGCTGTATTAACATTCTGTAAATGTGCAGATGCTTAAGTATTAATCCCTTCAAAATCGATCCACTCCCGCTTGCCAATGTTAAACAAAAAGCTAATTACATTATTACAACAATAAAATGAAAAGGACTGTATTAAATAATCATTAGATTTCTTATTGATTCCTTGTTTTGTAACCTAAAAAGATATATTGTTAGTACAGTATGTCTGTATCAGTAACATGTTTGTTTTGGAATTGAACATACTTGCACATTTTACAATTTTGTTTAGGAATCTGTTTCTGCAGCTAGAAAAGGGAACATTTTTTAAACTCCAAACTGTTTGAGAATATCTGCTAGAGACTGGTGTTGTAAATCAACTAAATTGACATCTCCCCTGATAACCTCACTACTACAATGAAGCTGATTTCCTTCACTTCCCCTTTGTAAAGTTAATCAACATGGCTTGATATACTAGTAATCATTTTTGCACTACATTTTCAGTGCAGCGATATCCCAACAATGTTTGTTATTGAAAGCTAGAACACACGTTCGGTTATCCCAAAAATGAGAATGCTTGGTAGATATATTAAGAACATAACACAATTTATGAATAAGAGGAGGCCATCTAAGCTTGTCAGGTTCCTAGTAGGTCCACCACCCTCTATGTGAAGAAGAGTCTCCTTCCCTCTGTTCTATATCTATCTCCATTTAATTTCCAACTGTGTCTTGTGGTCCTGGTTTCTGTACTGTGCTCAAAGTAGTAGTTAGGGTTAACTATGTCAACTCTTTTTAAGATTTGAAATACTTTAATCATGTCTCCCCTAACCTCTTGGGTATATGCCATCCTGATCAGGGGGTTTGTTAGTCTTGAGAGCCCCCAGTCGTTTCAGTAGATCGTTTTGATTTACGTTAAGTGCTTCTACCATTGTTTGAGGACTGTGTCAGGTGAGCACATTGCTGATGTCCTTGCTGGTGAAAACTTGTACAAAGCAGTAACTCAATATGTTTGTTATTGCTTTGTCATCCTCCACTAACCTCCCCATGATGTCCCTTAAGCTCCTGACTTTTATTTTGCTGTTGCTTCCTTCTACACTTCATTGCTATCTTTTTTGTATGCTCGCTAGATATTCCTCTTCTTTCTGATGCTTTGCTTAATGGATCAAGTAAACCATTTGAAAGTGTTTTCTTTGTTTGGATTTCCTTGGGATAAAAAGGTCTCTGAACTTTGTCCACCCACCATACATGGATTCTCCTTCCAGTGTCTTGTCCTAGTCTATGTTGCAAAGGAGCTGTCTCATTTCTTCAAAGGTGGCTTTCCAGATGTTGTAGACCAGCGTTCTGGATGTTGCTGTTTTATTTTTCCAGTAGATTTCAAATTTGATGATGTTGTTGTCACTTGTTCCCAGTGGTTCCGTGATTTCTATGTTATATTGATATTGGTGATGTAGCAGCACATTAAGTGACCTGGTAACACTTTGTATTGTCTCTAACCATGGTTTATTCCAATATCTTCCTCATTCTAAGACTAGAAGGAAACTACAGCAATGTAGGATACTTGGAAAATATTGGAGATAAGTTAGTCATGTTCTTCTTAGAACATTATACAAGTTAAGAATGAGAGGAGGCCATACATATTAACATTTATTACATTAATTAAAGCAACTCTGGCAGGCCTCAGCATCAAATACATTATTTACATATTAAAAGAATAAAAATCTCAATAAAATAACATATATGGATTTAGTACTGTACATGTAGGCTATTTTAGAAGCACGGGCACTGCAGAAGGCCCTTACATGACTGAAGTCTGTCAACAATCTCTATGGAACTTCAGTTTTGTGCACATCCACCTGATCACTAAGGGGTACACTTGCACATGACCATCATGGCTCGGCTTGTGGTCGGCAAAACATTACGTCAAAGTAAGCAACATAAACATGTTTATCGACAGAGATATTGGTTACATTTTGTGGGCAGATGCTTAAAATCATTGTAATAATAAAATTGTATATATAAATAAATTAATTAATCAAAATAAAGGAAATGTAACACAAAATTAATCATGAATCATGAATTTACTTATTTATAAACAGTTATTTAGACAGATGTAAGTCCTGTGAGATTCACTCACCTCTTTCACAGGGACACCCTGTCCTGTAAAGGGGACTCTAAATAATATGAAGTGGCATGAAACAACTTAATGGAAATGCATGACTCACATTGGTTTAAAGGTTAAAGGGATGGAGAACACTAAAACCATGCATGAAAGGGAATCTCTGGTTGGGATACACAACCCCACACTGTCATTGGTAACACATAAAGGTTGTTTTGACCATATACACCCACCACTGTGGTATTTTTTTTTTTTTTAATGTACACAAATATAAAGAAAGGGAGTATTTCTTAGATATGCCACCTTTTTTGTTTTTTGTTCAATTTCAATTTTAAAGAATGTTCCGATTTCTGACTATTGCAATACATACACAGTATAACCTTACCACTCCTTGCTGGAAAAGTGATGAGTGCAATAGGGTTAGATTTCACCTTTATCTGAGCAAACCCAAGAACAAACTCAATTTCATTGAAAGCCATGTCATGTCCTGCATAGAAAACATGTGCTCTAAAATACTCAAAAGAAATTGTATACATTTCTGTAACATCAGGCTACAAATATGATTCGCTAACATCAGGAAATTAAATAAAAGCTGGTTCAGATTAATTATCATATACAGTACACTTAAACCTATGGTTGTCACTAGATCAATATGGACCAATTCAATTTGTATATTGTTGTTTTTATATACATGTAAGCCTAGTAATTTCCTGCACGTATATCTAGTATTAGATTATTGTCTGTTTTACATTGTTAAACCAACTTTGTAGCACATACCATTTTTGTATATAAACTTCGTCTCCAAGGCAGATCTACAGTAATGTTAATATATAGCTTATTCACAGTGGTCAGAACCTCAGGCAATCCATTCATACTTTTACAAACTATCAGCAGATGTACGGTAAATACTGTAAACACTAGGGCTGTGGATTCAGAATTTGAGCTACCTTGAACAACTAGATCATCAAGTTGTATATTCCCTGCATGGACAAGTCTAGGTTTGAAATGCAAACAGATGGACAGATGTTTTCATATACCCCCAGCACTAGAACAATGTTAGTGTGACATTTGAATGGGTATGGAGAGACAGACAAACAAACAGCGGGTCCCTCAGATTCTGAAACTGCAGAGTTTAAAAAGAGCACATTAGCTTTGTTGTATCCTGTGTTGTCAGTTCACAGTGTTATATTTTTCAATGTAATCTTTATTGTTTGATATTTTTATTCACACTTGTCTTAACCTTTACTCTGGAAATGTGGGGTCATATTACATATTCTCTAGAATATAGAGTTATTTCAAACTTTGAATTGCATGAGATAAAGCAATAAATCCTAATAAGTATCAAAAAGCAATAAATTCAAGCAATAAATCCTAATTTGTATCAAAAAGTACAGACAGTGACAGGTCTGAGGTAGACTCTGCTGGATTACAAAGAAACCAGAGCTAATTTATCATACAAAGCACTTTTATGTCAAAAGCAAAAAAAAAAAAAGAGAGAGAGACTGGAATTTATTAACTCTGGAGATATATATGAGGTGCAGGAGACATTTTAAACATTCACTGATGCAACTGACAATTTATATTTGATAAAATCAAAGACATGTTACTTTTGATTTATTAAATAGAGACATTCCTATATTCCTACTTTAGTTTTTGTTCTGGGTTAGGGAAAGCTTTCGAGTGAAGGGATAGTCTGTCATTAATAGAATAATGTATGGCTGTTTGTGTATTATAACACTGATGTTTTTTCCCCCTGTTTCCCCAAACAAGCGAGATTACCTGTGTGAATGTGAATCTCAGATTTGAATGTTGCTACACTATTATTCTCTAATTTTATTTTTATTTTTCAATATAATCATGCAAAACAGGACTAAATTAAAAAGTAGTTTATTAACATGTATGAAAAGCTCAAAGGACGGATCTTACTCTTCAAACGATGGATCTTACAACTGTTCAAAATGTGGATGGTTCAACTTTAAAAGATTGTTCTATCTTTAAAAAATGTGGAATGTGAAAAAAAAGTCTGGAGTCTAGTTTGTCCAATCATACCACTTCTGTGCATGCGCAGTGCACTTGCCACACAAAAGTTCTGCAACTTCGTTATCACTGTCACTATCACTAACCTCATTATGATCGCAGTAAGTTTCATCGCTGTCTGTTGGTCTGGCATATTTTCGTGTCCATATTAATCTTCTGATAACTCCTGAAAGTACTGCCACACTTGATGTGCAGTATTACGTTGTGTTGGTCTATTAATTTTCAAGAGACAATAAGTAGTTTTACAGTTGTTGATAAACTAATCACATCTGAAAATGTCTCCTGCTCTAGCTATTCAAAATAAACCGAAAGCTTTCAAGTTCAGCAGCTCGATCATGTGATCGATCTCACCTGCTCTAAGCCAACCCCACTGTTTCTACTATGACGGTCAAAATGACAGCTCCGGTAGTTCTGGGTATAACGTATTATATCTGCATAAGTTTCTGCAACCCTGGGTCTACAGATGCTTTGAGATATTTAATACATATATTTAGAAAAAGTCAAAAAAGCACATATGCCTAGCTGCCAAATCAGTGGAGAAAAACGCATTTAAAAACCGAGATTGGTCAAAAAGACCAGGTCCAGTATTTCTAGTGTTAAAGGATATTAATGCCCCTCCCCTAGTCATTCTGCATGCGTAGAAAATACTTCTGTGAAATACTGATGAATTAATTTATATTTAAAAATAATTTAGTATAAAGCATTTCTAAAAAGTATCATTATGGTAACAGTTCCGTCATTACCAGAACAAAATAAGTTCTTAGGGTAATAATTGTCATGGTAATGACAGTTTTAAGCATATTTATTAATTTATAAAAATCTGAAGCCTACACACTCTTACCTTGCCTAACTCTGAACATATAAATCATGAAACAATTCTAACCCATAATCATTTGTTTAGTTAAACATTTAATCACCTAATCAATGATTTAAAGTGTTTTTTGTTTTGTTTTGTTTTTTTAAAGAAATGTTTGAAACTGATCTACTCACCATGTGGCCATGTTGGAAATGATACGATGTATTTGAGCATGTAGATGATATCACAGAAGTCTGCCGGAAGCCATAACAGTGTTAGGCAGAATATTTCACGTTAGATTTCAAAACGCCATTTGTCAGTGTAATCTAATATGTTATTAAAACATTATTCAGCAGGTTTCTTTCAAATTTATGAAGCTAAATTAGTTAATTTTCTATGGTGATGAAAAACTTTTAGTCATAGCTGTAATTATAATATTTAAGAAAAATGGTTCCAAACATACGCTTCTGTTTCCGTTGAAACCTTGGCGGTAGTTGTACAAAGTACAACCAAAAAAATGTTGACAACAAATTTCAGCACCCTGGACAGAGCTGACAGGAGATTAACTACACCTGTCTCACAGCCAGTAGGCCAGCCAGTCAGCCAGCATCACTTGTGTTGTCGTTGTGCCCTTTCCTACTGCAGTAAAACTACCACCAATGTGTCAGTGAAACAGTATGATATGTTTGGAATACTTCTGAATCATATACCTCTTCGTTTTCCATATACTTAACGAAAAACTGCACATAGCTATAGAAAACAACATATTCGCATTTAATCCTATCACCTCACAGTGGAATCCGTTTGGAATTATTCAGTAAGAACTCTGTTTATATTGCCAGCTACCGGTACATAATACATTGTCAATAATGGTTCTTTATAGACGAAACGATTCCGATTCATCATTTGGCTATTTATTGTAGCTGGTTTGGGTTTTCGTAGTTTTCTTGAGAGACAGCAATGTTGTGGTAGCACAGTTTTTAAGGTAGTTTATTCATCAGTTTATGGTCTGTAAAACAAATACGGTAGTAGTAACGGTTCTGTCAGAAACGTGATGTTCTACTTTGAAAGCGAAAACAAAGTTTGCAGTCGTCAATAATGTTGTTTAATTACTTTAAAACACATCTTCCAAACTGACAACTACAAGATAGGCAATTCCATTTCAGAGAACATTTGCATCGATATACTCTCTTATATTTATAACAGCGTGTTCTATTTTAATATTGTTTGGCAGCATTTCCAACACTCCAACATCATCCATTAGTTTTCAAAACACCATGCAATATTTAAGAGGCTCTGCATGATTGCTCGGGTTCTGTCTTGATGGAAACTGGAGGGAGTGAGTGGGCTGCTGTTATTGTGCTTCTGTGGGCTGGAATATGGGCTGCATTGTTGTGTGGCTGACCGATAATATATAAAGGATCTTTGAGTTTGTACAACAGCTGTATCAGCCTTCCAAGCATAGCCTTGTGCAGACGCGCTCGCTAGCACCAGAGATGGTCGTTAACTATTTACACACATACCAATTTTTGCGAATAATTTTTTTTAATTTTTTTTTTTTTTTTTACAAACATATTTAGCCAAGTGTGCGATTTCATTTAACTCATCAGAAAGGTTAGATATAACACTTCAAAGCACGTAACTAAATGTTTTGAGGACGGGGGGCTAACTTACCAATGGTACACTTTCAACCCTTGTATCTACGTTTTTTTTTTTTTTTTTTTTTTTTTTTTAGGTAATCGGAAAACCTATTGAAACAGCTTGTAAACTTGTGTGTGGGTTAGTGTTTTAACATCCCTACAGTGAAAGATGGATTCGTTTATAGTGTCTGTAAACGGCGTCTTGTACACTGAACCTGCTGAGATTCTAAGAAAGAGAGACCCATTCTCGGGTCCAGATGAGTCCATAGCACCTTGGAACTTCAAACTTTTAGCAGCGTTAATGTTCTTTATAACATCTATGTCACTTTCTGAGAATTTAACTGTGATATGTGTGACGTTTAAGTTCAAACAGTTAAGGCAGCCCTTGAATTATATCATTGTCAACTTGTCTCTGGCGGATTTTCTGCTCTCACTAGTTGGCGGGACTATTAGTTTTCTGTCTAATAGTAAAGGTTATTTCTTCATGGGATCTTGGGCTTGTGTACTGGAAGGATTTGCAGTTACATTCTTCGGTAAGTGTACAATTTACACATCTAAGTATTTCATGCACTACTGTACTCGACTACATTGTTCATAACGATTACATGGTATAATAACATTTACATTGTTTCAGTGAAGTTTAAGCTAATCATAGCAGACATTTGTAAACTAAACTAACTGTAAGTGTCAGTGTTGTCTCTGCAAAGGCACACACAGTGTATACGATATCGTGGAAGTGGGCACTTACTTTCCTAATGGGTTTAAAAAGTTTATGACAAATGATCATGATTTAAAATGTAACTACACACTAATATGCCCCTGCAACTGAAGATTTGTTTGTTTGTTTTTGTTTTCAATATCATATTCAAAACAACAATATGCTGAATATGACATATCAGGTTATATTATTAATTTACTATAGTGCTTTTACTATAGGAAACCTTTATAAGGGGGTGTTCAATATTTATGATTTACGCATCATACACATTGGAGGGGTCATATGCAAAAAAAAAAAAACAAAAAAAAACACTCATTATCATATAATAATAGACCTCAAATAATAGACCTCAACTATCCCTTCAACTCAACACCGGACGACCAGCATGACAGTAAACACAGACGCAATGAAACGTTTACCTTTGTATATGTGATCATCAGATTTGTCAGCCGCACCGAGAGCACAGCGTGTGGTTTTCATTAACTCTACGGTGCACAATAAATGAATTTGCTTCTGTGTGTAAATATTGGGACTTTCTTCCTATGCATCGGGATTGGGGACATTTGCTAGGAAATCGGGACTGTCTCGACTATATTGGGACTGACGGCATGTATGGTAATATATGACGTCTGAAAAAACAAATGCAACACTTGCAGATAACTCATTATGCGCAATGGATAGCTGATAGTATTGAGCACTAGTGCACAGGGTAAGAAAATAATCTTTAATAATCATTTTTATACCTGTATGACGTGTCTTATAGATGCAGCTACTTAAAAATGTATGCATTCCCTTGCGCCTATCTGAGGTCAAATGTATTTTTGACACAGTTTAACCATCGAGAAATAGGCCGGTATGTATGTTTTGTTTGTGCCATAGACATATGCGTGCATGTTTCTGATTCCTGGTTCGTGTTTTCACCTAGTAAAGTAATTGATGTAAAGATTCGAAATCAGGGCTTTTTGTAGGAAACACTCAAGAAGTTTAACGATTGTAAATGTCTTACAGTTACAGCCCAAAAGTATAAATGATATAGTCTGTTGAAGTAAAGAGTCGCGTAACTCTCTACTACATGCTGTTGCCATGAAGCAACACAACGCACACCAGTCAAAATCTCTCCCTTGGATGATAACATTTAAGTTTTAATGCAGAATGTTACCAGTATGCAAATATATTTTAGACAAATCTGCAGGTTACTTATCTTGTATAATAAATGTACAACACAATGTAAAACTTAACTTACCTGGGATACTAGGTTAAAATTGTAGACCAGTTGTTTGGTTATGATTTGATGACTGGTTGAAGTGGCATGCATCCAAAACGTGATATAATGGTAATCTTCCATCACAGTCCTCTGCAACTGTCATCTTCCCCCTTCAGTCAATAGCTGGTTCCTTAAAGAGGCACAGAGGTCCTTGATTTTTCAGTTGCAATTGCAGTCTGAAATACAGTTAACCTGTCTGACCAGACATCCGTAATCATGCCCCTTTAAAATTCAGCTAATATTTTCTTTTAGCAGTTACACTGCCAGCTAAGTAATGCACATTTGATGCAATGATGTATAGAACTACATACAAAAAACAAAGTCTGGTGCCTTTACATCTTATAGAATAGTTTTGGTGATACATTAGGTTTAGCACAAAGTTCGGTCTTGTAAGAAGAGCTCATCAGTTTATTTTTCTCACGTGGCCAATAAACTGCCGTTGTTCTCGATCTCTGCTTCACACCTGCAAGTAATTGCTTTCTGGAGTCCCACGCCAATTAACATAACAACTACATGGATGAATCACACTAATTATCTGCCCAGGAGTTACAAGAAAAATACGTGTATTTAATTTACAGAGCAAATTTAAAATGGTTGCAGCGTTCTGAACACAAATAATCAAAACAAAGCACACATTCCAAGTGCGTAAACAGAACATCAGTAGGTCCACTAAAAATACAAAAACAGATCTAATTTTTAATGTTATAATTCTTTAAAAAAAGAAAACAAATATTTTGCAATACAGTGCTACCAGTCTCTCCACGTGTGATTGACGTTAATGCTGAATTTAATAACTTCTTTTTTTTCTGGCAGGGATTGTTGCTCTTTGGTCATTGGCTGTTCTTGCCTTTGAACGCTTTTTTGTGATCTGCCGTCCACTGGGTAATGTTCGCTTACGGGGGAAGCATGCTGCCTTTGGACTGTTATTCGTATGGTCCTTCTCTTTCATCTGTACCATCCCACCTACCATGGGTTGGAGCAGCTACACTGTCAGCAAGATCGGGACAACCTGCGAACCTAACTGGTATGTAGCATTCACTTTAGTACTATTAGGCCTCATTTTCCACTGAGCTATATCGACAGGGCATGACTTGTATTACTTCATAAGGTATAAAATAATGAACATGTTCATATTGTATGTCTTTTAGAGTTAGGTATTTAACTTGAATTAGAGGCATTTTTTTAAATCTATGAAACACAAGCATACACTACATGATTTACTAGGGTCCAGGCCAATGCATATCTATTCTTTTATTTACATTTGCTTTTAGACTGTGTTAACACCTGTAACAATCCCTGTACAGAAAGACCACCTATAATGAAAACTCTGATTAATTCAGAGTGTATGCATAATATTGATTGATGTGTTGGATTAAAAAAGGCATAAAAAATTATTAGTCAATGAAATTGCAAGTTATCAAACACATTTAGCAAACAGAATGAAATCTTTTAGCAAACAGAATGGAAGAGTTTTTTTTTTCCTTTTATTTTAAATGAGAATTCCCTGGATGTTTATCATTTATATGTGGCTGAAATTTAGTTACTTACTTAAATAAAGAACCAATTGCTTTCACTACAGCAAACTGCATAAAAGAAACTATAACAATATGTGAAAAATGACACAAGTAATGCTAAAAAAAGCAGGTGTATTTGTTAACAAAATAACCTACCAATGCCATTTTAAATGTTGGAGTTGAATTATCTCTACCTTGCACTGTATTTAGTGTTAATTCTACTCAGTTGCTTTTCGTTGTTTGTCTGGCCCTAGGGTTCAATCCCTACTGTCAACTAGCATGTGGGTTTGCATTGTATAACAAAGGTAAGGGGCCTTGCCTCACCTAAAGTGATTTGAGAAGTAGGTTTTGATGCTTCCCCGCTGCTTGACAGATGAGTCTTTGCTGTGGGTATTTAAAATGTCACTCTCACATCTGCTGCATTGTTATCGAACTGTGTCAGTAACGTAATAGTCACCGTGCTTCTTGATCTGTACAATGCACTCATCTTAAAACATGTTTATGAATATAACTAAAAGCATTTAAGCAACTGTAAAGTACCTTCTATCAGTGGTTCTGGCTCTACGGGTATGACAAAAGCTAAAAGAAAAAGTGTCTGTGTGCTCTTAACTGAGATGGATTTAGCAGTGAGCAGGAGGATGATGGGGAATGTAGTTCTGAGAGTTCCATGCAGGTACATGGAAAGCCATCTTGAGGCAGGGAATAAAATTTAAAGGTTTTAAAAAGTGGTCAAAATGTAAAATTAAAAAAATATATATTTAAACAATACACACACTTTACATAAACAGTTGTAACAACACCATAGGAACATGTAACACAGTAAAATAAAAAGGTCCTTCTGTACCCATTAAGTTCCTCTATGGGAGAGAAGGAAGTGTAAGGTTGCTTTCATTACCAAGTGGAAGTGTTTTTCTCCAGGGGCAAACTTTGTGTTGTTACAAAAAAATTAAAAATACATTTTTTTGAAATTCTTCTATAATTGAATTGCATTAACCAGATTTTAATTCCTATGAATACATTTTTAATATGACCCCATTTTCCCCAGAAAATCATATCCTTGAAGCCACAAAGCCACAAAGTTATTGTGGCAGTGCGATTGCCCTGCACAGTGGTAAATTAGTGTTGGTGTGGTTTATATGTGGGAATGGGTTTATTTTGTGTCGTTTTTGGGACTTGATTAGTTTGATTGTATTATTGTTTACAGACAGGCACTCGATTGAGACTTGCTGCCTGCTATGCTTGGTTGAGGGAAGGGCAGCAAGTGATTGGCTGTGCTGGTCCTCGATCAGCACGTGGGCGGGTCTCGACCGAGTGTCCGTCAGTTTAAAAACATCCGCGGGAGATAGCTCGGGGCTGCTGCAAGGCCTGCCGTTTTCACGGCACCTTTTGAGTTATAGTTTGGGGTATTGTGTTTTATTTTGCACTTTTTGTACAGATTGCTGTATTTGTCCTCTGTGCGTTACCATCACTGGTAACGTCACATGACCGTCTTTATTTTACTTTCGTTTTCTGTTTTTGTTAATAAATCCTGCGCGCCTGTGCCAGCGTTTCAACACCACCTCAGTCTCTCTGTGTGCTTGAACAGCGGCTACCCACGCGTGTGACCCGAGGAAGACCCTGTCATATTATACACAGTGTGTGTGTGTGTGTGTGTGTGTGTGTGTGTGTGTATATGTGTATATATATATATATATATATATATATATATATATATATATATATATATATATATGCATGTAGTCAAACAGAATTAGTCAAACAGAATAATGGAGGGGTTTACATCACTGAGATTTATATTGGGAAGGAAGCCTTTCTGAATTTCTAGCCACTGCTATAAAGATTCTGCTAACCAAATATTTCTGCCTACATCTGATCAGGCCTTTGAAATTCCTATGGCTTTATTCCTGACACATATTGTCCATCAAAGAGAAAACATATTAAAGACATAACATGTAGGACTAGCAATGAATAGTTTTCAGTCACCAAAACTGATGAGACTGAAGTCTATACTATGACATGCACCAAAATGGAAACCAATGAAGATTAAATGCGTTACAAGAAGAATGTAGAACCTATAAAGTTTAGTTTAGGCCATTTTATTCTGCAGCCCCAGGGATGAAATATCTATTGGGGTTTACAATGACACACTCATCACTTACTGAATAGACCAAAAAACAAAGCAAGACTTTCAATGGTAATTGCTGTGTACTGTTGTTGTTAAAATAAAAATAGTTATATCACAAAACTAGTAACACATAATGTAAGCATATTTCTAACCCATTGATTGAACCCTCTGTATTGTAATTTACTTGCACTGTAACGGTCACATCTGGCTTCAGAGACCATGATTAGCATTAATCTTGGCCTACTATACCTTGATAAAGCTGGCCTTAGATATCAAAACCTGGCAACAACAACAGCAACAAAAAGTGTATTGAAGTTGTACTGTTTGCCATTTATTAGGGGAAATATCTAACCTGAATCTTCTTTTTTTCAGGTATTCAGGGAATTCCTTTGACCACACATATATAGTCACATTCTTTATAACCTGCTTTATACTGCCATTGGGCATAATCATTGTATCATATGGAAAGCTCATAAGAAAACTAAGAAAAGTAAGTCCTTGTTATGTCTGCATATGCTCTGTTTAAATGACAATCCACATTGTGGTATATGTGACATACCTGCAACTGTTGCATGTAGAAAAAATACGTACTTTTAAACAGACCTCCACCCAGTTACCATAAGAACAAACAAAACAGATGGTGTAATACATTACACTATGTAACACAATTTTTGTACAGTATAATTGTAAATCTCGAAAAACTGCTCACTTCTAAATCTTTTGTAGTCATCTTTGTATTACTTTAGTATAAATACATGTTAATTTGGATTCGTATGTTGTTTTTTTCTGACTTTATGTGAACGAAAAGACACACATTTGCCCATTTTCCCATTGGAAATAGTGATATTTTGAAATATCACTGTCCTGGTCACAAAAGCAAAGTTTGTGGGGAATAATAGCCATGTTCTATACTTTTGAGGCATAAGCAATTAGGAAATAACACTTACTACCCAGGAACAAACAACATTTTTTTTTTTTTGTTACACAGTGTTAACATAAACTTAAATTTAGCTTAACTGTCAAACCCCCTAAAATAACTCATGCTGTCCAGCATTGTGGAGTAAAGAGCCATGCTGAGGACCAGCAGGCTCTTAAGAGAAAGAACAACACAAACACACATTTTATAAACAATGGAGAAACTTCCAATTTCCAACTTCGTTCAATTTACCTTAAATACTATAGATGCAGTCTGCTAAAACTTTAAAGCCCTACTAAAGGGTAGCAAAGAAATAGAAAAAGATAAGATTTATCTAAGACAATGTTTCAGTATATTTGTGTTAAACATGTTCATTTTTTCTGTACATTCTGGCAAAGACAACCAATTGTCTTTGCATTTTCAAACCAATTAACATTCTTACAATGAGAAACTTCCCCTTTACATACAGCACCAGGAGCCATATTGTGAAGCTCAATGCAGACATGTCAAGTTCCGTTCATTAGGAGTGAGACTTGCATATATATTTTATTCATTTTTTGTATCACTCATAAAAGAAAGGGAAAAGATAATGAATTTTAATGGCGTATTCCTAAATCTCACAATAATTTTCAAATCCTGCTCAATTGGCTGTTCTAACCCTGGCATCTCTGTTAACAAGCCAAGTATTGTTTGTGTCATCCAATCGACAGCTCTGCTTTAAAGTATAACACACCTCAGTGATTGCAGCAGAGGTGGGTAAAAGTGAGGGGACTCCTCCCAACTCCTTGAAACAACAATCAAGAGCTATAGAAAGCCTCTTGCTTCCATTATTGAAAGCAACAGCACCACGACTCCCATAGGTTTCAAAGGGTCTGTACATATACAGTAAGTAGATGTTACCTAAGGAAGAGTTAGAATCTAATTTCAGTATCTGTTTAAGGAATGTTGGCCATATCTACAAAGCCGCATATACAAAAACTTAATTCTAATTACTGCATCATTTTTTTTTTCAAAAAACAATTAATCCTTTAAATATTCTAAAAAAGTTAACTGACTGTCTGAAACGAATGCAATATGACATTAAGTGCATATTTATGTCCTCTAGGGATCAAAGTGATCAATTATGAAACCCTTTTTTTTTGTACACTAGCAGTTCAACCACATTTACAAAGTCATGTAGTTTTAAGCACTCTGGTTTAAGGAATTTTTTCTGAATATTAAGATGCATTGGAACTTCAGGACTTCATTGCCAATGGCTTGGTTAAACTGCAAATATCATTATTTAACACTGGTCGCTTTTCCACAATACTGACTTCTAAATGAGCCATTGAAGGTTATAATTGCTTGTTTAAATCTGACAAACCTAAGGCTGTGATTTGTTATGGGATCCTATGTCACATAAAGTGGTATAGATCACAGCACAGCCAGCTGTGATGGAGGGGGGGGGGTGTTCACATGTTAACATTAATGTTCTCTTTTGCACCATGTAAAGCAATGTTCAATTGTACATTGTGCTAACATTATACCCCTACAATCATTTCTCTTTTGAAGGTGTCAGATACTCAAGGACATCTGGGTAACACAAGGAAACCAGACAGAGAAGTTGCGCGTATGGTCATGGTAATGATCCTGGCATTTATTATTGGCTGGACACCCTACGCTGTTTTTTCCATTCTTGTCACAGCATGCCCGAATATTCATCTGGATCCACGGCTGGCCGCAATCCCAGCCTTTTTCGCCAAAACGACCACGGTTTACAACCCAGTGATATATGTGTTTATGAACAAGCAGGTACTCTTTAAACTTTCGTTATAAGTTGCACACAATATGTGTTCTGATGTCTAGATTTAGGGGTCTGTTCTGTTGATCTATACACTGTTGGACCTAAACACAGCTACTCTTTAAATTATTACATATAGGGATTTCGTCAACCAAGATTATGGAAATCAATCATTGAAAAATTCAAGACAGTCGTTTTTGTCCATTTAGCGTGGTTCTTATTTTAATCATTTAAACAGCACAGTATTTTGATCCATCATTTAGATAAAATAAATACACACCTATGTGTATTTGTTTCACTTACCTGACCTGTTTTGTTTGCTGTAAATTGTGTCAGTGGAAACTATATGTGATTTATGTTGGTGAATTTTTTGGTTTTGCTGTATTCCATTGAAATTGTTGATTTTATAAAGCTTAAAACTATTATGTAGAAAGACATAAGCATTTCAAAAACAGAAGACGTAAAGCTGTATTCGTAAAAAATGTGTGCACCCATCGCTCAGCAATTGTAGAATTATCAGTTCTGCAAAATGGGTTCATCACCAATTTAATTTAGTTTACAGGACAGGTAAGATAATGTTGATGCAGAGTCGTTATGGGCATGAGATGAGATGCCGGTGTGTTTCAGTTGTGTGTACCGTGTGAAAGGTTTCTGGGAGTATATATCTGCATATATACATACATTTTTTAGAAATTGTTTTAACTGGCAAGTGAGCTAGTATCGGGCATTGCAAAATAATTTGGCAGAGACGGTGCTATGATGCGCTATAAACAGATATGCTATGGTTTGACTGTGGCGCTAAACTGTAAGATTGCACTGTGTCTACAATGTCGGGACATATGCTGTCCCAGAGGCATTAACCGGGACATGATCTTTACATTTCGAGACTGTCACGCTCGTTTTATAAGCGGGATAACACACTCCAGCAGAGTAGAAAAAATAAATGGAAGTGGTCTTAATAGTGAGAGGCAATAATATACTGAAATAAAAGATAAACCCAAACAGGAGCATAATAAAAGCAAGCATTGTTTCAATGAAAAAAAAAAACATTGCAGTGCATTGTACTCCTTCCAATCTCTGTTCTTTGAAAACATCTGCTGCCACATCAGTAAATTAAGAAAATAACAGTTCAATATGCAAATGGAGGACAGCAGTTGTTGTCTTGCCAGTAATTTCACAAATCTGATGAAAGGCACCAAGCCTGGAGCAGCCATGATTCTGTCTATCAACGTGCGGTCAATGCAAACAAAGGCAAAGACACTCCAATTAGAACACGCACACACACACACACACACACACACACGCACACACACACACACACACACACACACACACACACACACACACAGAGACAGACACATGTGGTCTATAAGAGTTTTTGGCGAGAGGTAGGAAACTTTTCTATCAGAATGATCATTTATGATCGTATCACGCGCAACTCACTAACTACTTTGATCAGAGATGTGCTGAAATGACACAAAGCCCTTGCGATGTACGGTGCATCAGGACTGGCACACATAGCCCGGGGATAGGCTTCAGGGCGAAGAAACAAGAGGGAAAAACACCATTTGGATGACTATTTGTGGATTGGTTTTTTTTTGTTTGTTTTTTTGTTTTTTTTCTGTTGGGTGTCACTTAACCATGTACACATATGTCTTGTATAAAAACAATACCAGGTTCCTCTTGTATCAGATTATTTAAACTGATTATTTGCAGTATAACCTGCCTCCTCATGATGTAGTTCAATGATACTGTCATTGTGGGAGCTAAAATATGTCAAAGAATGCCCTTTGATAACATTACATTTGGACAAGTGGTTCTCTAGATACCCTACAGTTATGAATGGGCACCTCCTGAACTGGTTATATGTAATAACTGTCTACCTATGTTGAAATATCTAGAACTCATAAGCATTGAGTTGAAGCTTTGGCTTCTGAGTTTAAGGTTTGTTTTAAGAAGTTCAGCAACTGAACACTGAATTTGTTATGCTGAAAGGGAATAAAAGCAATTATTAAGAACGTTTTAATTTACATAAGCATCCAAAATTATACAACAACTAGTGGTACTACTTTTAAATGTATTAAAATAATCTAAATTAGTTCAGGGACAAATGTTTCATCTAGAAAGACACTGAAAATAACTTCTTGTCAAAACATGTAATTGAATGTATTGAGTTTCTCTTTACATTTTTTAATAAACTTTTAGTGGTAGTGCTGTTTTTTTTTTCTTTTAAGTTCAATCATATTGTTGTCTTAGCCTGTTTAGCCAGAGGCTAGAAATGACTCCCTTTCACAAATATTAACATCTGCCTTTAATGGAGCTCTTGGTGACACATCTAATTATATCGAAAAACGATTAAATTCATTTTCATTACATGAAGATAAGAGTGTCAATAATCAATAAGTAATCTTGAAAATCAGACACCAGATTTGATATTTAACAGTAATAGAGACCAGATCTTACTTTCTTTCCCTCATCGATCATTCATGTATTATTAGGCTTTATTGATTTGCACTCAGTTAATTGACCAGTTAGAGTATTTTATGTTATCAGAATACACCCTTGGGTACAGTTGACGTCTGCAAATGAAATGTATTGCCAATGTTCAATAACCTTACGATCTCTGGATGTAAATGGTCAGATATACAGTTCAACACACCTGCAGTATTTCTACTACACATTTAACAGCATGTGTATATCTTCTTAAACCTGTTCGTCGTCTTTCATTCTATTTTTGTTCAGGGAAGGAAATTAAAAAAAAAAAAAAAAAAACTGTCCCCTTCCAAATACTGTCATTAAAATCATATGGAGAGCAGAGGAGCCAAAAACATAAAAACCTTAAGGGCATATCAATGTTAATTTAGTGCGTCTAGAAGAAAGATGCTTATTTTTAGGTGTGATAGTACAACTTTGACATTCAGTTCCTGCATTAAAACATGCTGTGTGAACAAGATGTAGGATTTAGAACATAATTAGGCATTAGCAAGGCCCAGTGCACATTTATACCAACTGCGGTAGTTACTGAAAACAATATTACTGACATGGGAAAACTAAACCATGTATTGAATACCCAAACAAAACAACAATAAACACAATGTCTACTATCAAACAAGAGTGTATTTTTCTCCATGTTTCCTCTGTGTAATCTCTTTCTCTTCACTTCCAGTTCAGGAAATGTTTGATTCAGCTGTTCAACTGCAACACAAACTCAACAGAGTTGACCGCCAACCAGACTACAGACAGGGGGGCTATGACTGCTGAAAGCAATGATGGAGAGATGTCTGCCATCGCTGCCTGCATTGCCACCTCAAACAATACTGCTGGGAAAACAGAGGATGAAGAAAACAGATACAGCTCCTTTCCTCAAGTGTCAATTCCTGAAAACAAAATCTGTCCCATGTAAAGGGAGGTGCAGGTTGTGCTACTTCATTTATCCTCTGTTATTTTACACACACACACACACACACACACACACACACATATATATATATATATATATATATATATATATATATATATATATATATATATATATATATATTCTAAGTTACAAAGTTCCTTTGATCCAGATCATGTATAGTTGGTAGTCGACGGTCAGTATCATGACATTTTAAAAAATAGTCGCTTAACATAGTTACTGTAAAATCACATTGCATTACATTGTATAATTAAAGTAATGCAACATGCACTTCAGCCTAACACTGTAAATGTAAATAGTTAGGAGACACATATTGACATATAAAAGAATGATTAGAGGTTGTAGATTGTCTATTAGTGAAAAGTGTTATTTTGTGCTGTACAGTATATTGTATCCTTGAGATTGTGCTGAAGTCGCAGTAAATATAATTATCGGTATGTAGTAAGGTTATTTTAAAGTATTTTCAGGGATTTAATGTAACTGTTGATAACCACGGCTAAATGAATAAAAACATTCAAAGGATAAGAAACCTTTTTTATTTTATTATTTAAGTCCTGTTCCAACTTGTTATATTAAGTATATAACTATTGCATCTATTTTATTAGATACATTATGAAGTCTGCAAGATGCTAAACTTTACCTGTGCAGGATAATGTATTCTTGTATTTTTTTATTGTATAAAGAATCTGGAGGCGTAAAATGTGGTGGACCATGTGTCACATGCCATGTCTAAACCTTACCTGATATTATTATACACTGTCACAACCTTTACAGCCGATCAGATCGCTCTGTTTCTGTAATCTATGCCGCAATACAGTACAGCTATGGATTTCTGTAGTGTATGAAATGGAACAAGTTTAAACTGAAAAAATAAAACAAGTTACACCACTACAGCAACTGTGGACCACCACAGAGTGGACCAAATTAAAAAGCAAAAATGTCTAAATAATAGTAAACATTGACATCCAAAATGTTTGCAAACAAAGCTATTACAAGTGTGTGTTTGTGTGATTCACACACTATTGCCCCCCTCCCCCCAAGCATTGAAATGGTTCTATAGTTTTCCAGTTAAAATTGTTAAAGAGCCATCATGTGTTTGTGGTTTGTACTGTTATCAGTGAAACTTGTAATGACAGAATGGATACTAGTATATCTTTCATAGGCTCTAATTTTGCATGGCACAGTCACAGTAATTGAGGCATGTTAATCGTAAGCATTTGTTTGTATATATAACTTTCTGTGTATCTTATAGAGATTGCATATACCTTATTTGAGATATATCTGCATTGATTAGGATTTAGATGTTGTGTTTTTTGGGGTGGGTTTTGTACACTATGTTGATCCTGGCAATTTACATGACACATTAAACCATGTATAGCTAAAAGATGGAACAAGACCCAAAGATCTCTGATCCCATGTTTGATGCCGCAGCAATGGACAATATGTCTAAGGATGAATACAATTATGAACACAGTCACTCACTCATTTTATGATAGCAAACAGGTGAGGTGGAAGCTACAGAAGTCGTGTGAATTATCTCTTTCAACATTGCAGATCTGCAGTTGCAAGTACAAAAACAGATCATAGATGAAGAATTAACTATCAGATTCTGAGGATATTAAGTTTGTTCCTTGTTGGTTTAAAACATTTCTCAACGTCTTCAAGGTCCATTTCACTCCTGATTTAGTAGGTACAATAAATAAACAGCCGATTTTCCCTCACTTTAGATGCAAAAGCATACTAGTGAGGTCACAGTCATATGACTTATCTCCCAGAGATGTAAAAATGTGTGATATTTCATTAAAATGCATTGTCATTTCCCTTCTTTTAGGAGTTTAACTGCTATGCTAGAGACTGAAAGGTGGTGACATCTTATTGTTTTTTTTTTTTCTAAAACTAGTGATACTTGGTGTCTGTATATGAGCCACTGCCCCCTGGTCTTTTGTGTTATTAACTTTGGTTACTTTTTAGTAGCATATATTGAGTCACAACTAGCAGACCTAAAAAACAGAAAAAAGTGTTTTTATTTTGTAATATTCAGAATGTGGATTTATAGCCAGTTAAAAATCACAATTTCCATGTTACTAAATGTAACAATTTTGACCATGTGATGACCATTGTGAGCCATTGATTGCGCCCAGCTGTTGATCCATAACTGTTGTGATTAATGAACCCAGAATGTATAACATAGCAATTGAAACATCCTCCTCTGACCTCAGGGACCTGTGTTATGTATTTCATATGACTTCATGGGAAAGCTAAAGGGAATAGAAACTATATTTAACCATGTTATTGAAACCATTGCAGGAACACTAAAAAGACAATCCATCTTCTTCTAAAACTGATTGCCTAATACATGAAAGCCTTTTTGGTCTTTTGTTTGGATTTTTGAAATACTCTAGGTTCTAGGTATTTTAAAATACATATAGTATAGTATTACCAAGCTGTAAAACTGTCCCAGGCTTTGCTCTGGCCAGTACTTTAACACTTGGAGAAAGCTGCACTCATTAAAGAGATGTATTAAAATCACTGGAATAAAGGACTGGAAGTCGTGCAAAGTACGTTTTTCTAACTTGATAAAAACATATTTGTTGCAACGCTAAGCTGCACGTTTCGGAGTCATACATTGCTTTCCACATACTTTCTAGAATTTTTTTTTTTTTTTTTTAATTTGTGGTCAACTGCAATTTGTAAGAAGTATTAAATAAGAGCTATATCTGTTTTCAATGAAAGGTACATTAAAAGTCCTTGGGCTTGCTTTATAAAGAAACTGCAAAATGCTTTTATAACAGACTTATCTACAGATTAGACAAGTTTAGAACTCTACTATATACAGTGGCTCTCAAAGGTATTCACCCTCTTTGGACTTTTCCACATTTTATTGTGTTACAATTTGAAAACAAAATTTTTAGCACTAGCAATATTATCACTGACCCCTCTTCTGTTGAAGACCTTTTGGTGCTTCAATTTGTGAAAAGTTATTGCTGCTTCCTGGTATGTAACTATATGCATTGTATTTCAAACTCACCTCAGTGGTCTAGCTGTAATCAAACCACATGACCAGAGTGCAGTTACATAATATAAACATTAAAAATACACAATCACACTAAACCGCAATACGTATGTAAGCCTTTTCCTACTGTTATTACACATAGTATGACTATGAATAGTACCACACATGTAACACAAACCAAGGTACATAACATATCACATGTACAGTAACATGCATGTTTATCTATTCTTGTTTCAGTTTTACAGATTGCACTACAGTACTTGAATGTTTTTATGTGGTGCTGGCTTAAGGGTCCATTGCACGCTAAGACCAGGGGAGTCTAAATCAGGTTGTATAAATATAAGTTGTGATTTCCAATGAACCTAAAACTCTCACAGGTCTTCCTTGTAGCAAATAAATTTAATATTCATGCGAATGCTAATATTAGGATATGAAGCTGTACACAGAATATGGACATCAAGTTACCCTATCTCATACATAATTCAAGAAATATCCAAGCACACTTTATTCATATATATTTTCCCAGTATATACATGTAATTATTTGCTTGTTACAAATCTCGGGCAAAGATAAAATTCATGTCCAGTTTGTTAGATTGGCCCAATACAAGTCACAATCAAAGGTGAGAAGGACAGATTATCATCTCTGAAAGGTGTATAGGTCAATTATCTACTGCAGCAACAGGTTGAGCAACAATAGAATGCCAAAACCAGCATGTTTGCCACACATGTATACCATCTCTTGTCCACAGTTATGCCATGAATCCATGACACATTGTTGCTAATGCTAGTGCCAAGACGGACACTGCCAGTGCTGAATTGAGGCACAGTTTCAGCTCTTAAGGGTTATTGCTCCCATGTATTATTTAATAGGGTACCACATGAGTAGTAAGTTTGAAAAAAAAAGATTCCCAAAGGCCATGAGCATGCTGTAGAGGTAATGGCCCATCACCAGCACTGATGGATGCAATGATGATTTGTGATCTCTGATAAAAGAAAAGCCCTGTGTATTACATCTCTGTTGTAAATGTTTGCTGAATGCAGGAGTCAATATAATTGATAATTTCTAATGCTTATGAACAAAAACAGTTATGCTAAATTCCAATTGTGAGGTCACCAATCTTTCTTTTTTTTAACTGTTTTACTGTCATCCCACCTTTTAAAAAAATTAAAAATCTCCTATGAAAAATGTTGCACAAGAGGACAACACTTGCACTTTGTAAAACTGACATTGTTTGAGAATCATTTGGTTTGATTAGCTCAGAGAGACTTAATGGTTCATAATAAACAATAAAACAGGGCAAGATATGATCCAATACTTACAAAATGAGTTAACCCTGGTTTCGTTATGTTTTAATGTGTCAGTGAAGTGATCTTAATTGACCCTTGACTATAAATCTTTTTTTTATCTTTACATTTCTTGTATTCAGAAAATGACAAGAGTGCTCCATTATTTGCCTCATTTATTTCAGAAGGGTAAAAATTGAACAATGCCCATTCCAAGCACAACACACACACAGCTGTTAACCAAAGTAAATCAGAGCAGTCTGAAAGGTGTATAGCAAGATAAAAAAAACAAAAAAACAACATACCTGTACTGCATTGGCTTTGGGTTTATAGTGGATTATGGCCTAGTCCTATCCTTAAGCCCCACTCTAAGGGGGTCATATGGGGGTCATATTTTAATTATCCACAATTTACCCAGAGCTGATGGGCCCATATATCTTCAATGGAAAATTGCATCAAATTATCTTAATGTATGTACTGTATGGGTGAGTTTTTTGTCCCAATATTGAAAAGCCAATCAATGCAAAATAAGCTTTACAGACACATACACTTCTAAATGTACATCCATAAAGAAAGACAGTATTGAATCACCAGAACACTTCTATGCTGTAAGGGGGTGTTGGGAGAACGCAAAACACAATGCCATAGATTTTAAAGAAAAGCACAGTGAGAAATACATGAAAAACTTTGTTTTACATTATTTCAAAACTGAGATAAAAAAATACATTGGTCATTATGGTTCATTTGCAATGTCAGTTGTTCTGTGTGATACATACAAAGTGTAAAGTGTATTCAGCGTTTCGAATTTTGGGTAACGGTAGCATAAAAGAGATAGTAGTCAATAAAGAGGTGTGCGTTGAGATGTTAATCATGCTATACAAAGGGGACACGTTGTATTAGACATGGTATCAGCAAATATAGTATAGAACTACCATTACTTCTCTACTCACAGACCTCTAAAATTCAAAGGCTGCAGGATTTCAAATATTCACAAAGCAGCTCAGATGGTAAAAGCTGATACAATGTGAAGTGGTTACCCTGTATTTAGTGTTCAAGACTAGTGGTTTCCTCTCCTAATGTGCTAGCATAATTGTATGTGGGTTTTTCATGTCTCTCAATGGATTTTTAATCTAATGGTACAGGGACTTGCACTCCTACAATAACCCAATTATAATAGTCTATCCTAATTTCAGTTAAAGCAAGCTAATTATACTCAAATGCAGAATAAAGTCTATTAAAATTAATGTATATATTACTGATTATTTTTTAATTAACAATGCATTATTATTATGTTCAAATGTAACATATTTATGTATGCCAGTAAGCAACAAATAGTCAAGAATACAACAGTTGCTGAAAATTTTTCTCCAAATTTATTTATCCACAAATGCATTTATCTACGGCTTTTTTGGAGTCTAAAATATAGTACCTTAAAACACAATATTGAAAGAAGGCATTTCTTTATAACAATTACAGCATTTTATTTAAGCAATAAACCCAACTCAGAAGGCAGTAATTGTACATGTTATTGGCCATACAATACATAATCTCTGGTGATTTTATTGGCATTATGTGTTACTGTGTGTTTTAGTTTTGTTTTTAATGAAACATGTTTTCTTTTTCAGAGTTGCCCTCAGTTCAACTTGTTTTTACTGTAGTCTTAAAGAAGTTTAATTTCACCTGTTTTATTTTAAGAGGAATCCATTAGTATAGTATTACATTTCCAATCTCTTCTTCTTCTTCTTCAATTTCACCCCAGATATCTGAACTGGATTGATCACAAGTTCACAGACAGCATAGTTAACTTCTTATTTCTCTGAAATTGCACATTTTCACAAGGTCTATAATATCAATTGTCTACCCCTTTCCCAAGGAGTCAAGCTAACACTCACTAAATGATAATCTACAGATGTGGGATAGATGGTAGTGGGGAATCCCAGAATGTAATGAAGAAATAAGAGTGTATGTTGCTCAGTAAACCTACCAAATAAAATATTTGTCATTTTGCTAAAAATGACTACAGCAGCGCAATTCACGTATACTACAACCTTTCGTCATCTGAGATCACAAATCTCAAAAGTTCCCATTTAACCCTTTTCTGAATCCTTTGTCATGCAGTTCATGACCACTGATGCATCTGCAGTGCTTATGGTGAGAATGATAGGCTGAATGTTACACAATGTGATTGTTCTAATTTAGTTAAGTTGCAAGCAATGCGATTGGTTTAATATGTTTGAGTTCAAACCTTAAAAACTAGGTCATAACATTTAAATATGATAAAACTGATTCCTTGTTGAGCAAATATACTTTATAAACATTGTTGCTGCCTAAAAGCAATTTACACCTGAAAAGTTTCAGCAATATCTTGTAATGGATCTCCTCTCGACTACAGTGCTTGTTCTTTAGTTGAATGCTAAGCTGTTCCTCATTGAACCGTTTGGTTGATAAACTCATCATCTCAGTTGGTGCTAACAAGCATCTTTGTTGGCACTCTCACACAGCGTCCATAGGAATGCTTGTGAATAGCGGTTCAGATACTGTCTACCCCTCTAGCAGGTGGTGCCTCGAAGGCATGCATGACACCCATTAGTGGAGCACTGTGGAGGAAGCACAGTTACAAACTGTAGCACAATGGAAAACCAGCAATTGAACAATATATGGAGTATCACCTACCCTTGCATGCCAAATGCCTCTACAAGTAAAATAGCACCTTTCAGAGGGAATTATAGTCATTTGAAAACAGTTCAGCTTTTCCCATGTTTAAAAAATATGCCTCTTTATAAGAGCTTTTTTTTTTTTTTTAGAAGACTATTTATGTATTCGTTTATTTATTGAACGGAAATTGTTTTGGGTACAAACATTCATAGGTGTGCTGATCACTATATTAAATATATAATGTTAAACTACCCCCATTGAGGAGACTGCGAGACCATATGAGGCTTCAGTTGAGCTTTTTTTTGACATTCTAGTCACTCTGGACAAATAGAAAGAGAATATAAATGCTCCCATTGCAGTATTCCAATTCAATTTTAAAAATGTTTTAAAATCCCAGACACTGGGAGTGTGTTTTTATTAATCCCCAAGGCTTAAAACATCCCACAATATATGTTAAGTATATTATTTAAAGTGAGAATTGCTCTAGCCTAAACAGACAGCCTCTAATGTGCATTCACAATCTACTATAATCTACTATAATATATTATATAGACTATACTATAATATACACATGCTCACATAACCATATAAATTGTCTGCCTCAGCATGCCATAAGCTATGAAGCAGATGTTATCTTGTTAATTCTGAAACATTGACAATGCCTGACTTCCACAATACATATATCCTTAAATGTAAAGAGTGGTAATGTCATTCAAAGACAATGCTCCTACCATTCAAAGAAGTGTTTGCCACTTTTGAGATGACAATATTGTTGCTTCTGAGATGACAATAGCTTCAAAGTACTTAATACTTCAAAGTATCTATTAAACAAGGACACAATGAGTATCATTACTTATACAAATATAGCACTCAATCTAAATGTTAGAGTTTTTCTATGGGCATTATACCTATATGTGAGACAAGCACATGTTTCTGTATCGAGAACTATCTTATTTGAATGTTTTAACGATAAAAGAAAGTGGGAAGCTGTTCTTTTAAGATAATCATCTGCAAAGCTTTGATATTGTGTTTATATCCATGTCAGTGTGTAACTTATACTTGACCAATATGAATCGAACCTGTAGCCCTTTATAATATGTAATGCAAAATACCTCTTCATCAAGTTCTGAATGCCTTTGAGATCATATTGCTCCGGTTGTTTTGTGATCCTGAGTTATAATACTTTTGCTACTTGCTCCCTTCAGGTTAGATGAAATGTCTTCCCTTCTTGACGTTTTCCATATACTGTGTTGCTAATATCGAAATGGCTAGAGTTTTGCTCTGAGATTTTACTGTGCAGGAGGTGGAGGGGTTCATATGTTTTAACCAGGGGTAGTGGGAAAGATTGTTAGTCCCTCCCTATCCATCCTTTTCCACAAGCTGTCATAGCCAATAATGGAAATGATGGAAGTTCTGATTCCAAACAAAAGTAAAAAATAAAAAATAGTGTCATTTTGATAAATTGCAAATAAACCATGTCATATGCTTTGCAATTATCCATATATATAAGCATTATAGACACGATATATATATATATAGGTATTTTCCATTATATATATATATATATAGGCTTACTGGTCTGTATATATATCGGTATTATTTGCATACCACCCCTGTGTCAAGAGTGCTGTGTGTGTGTGTTACTTTGGCTGTAGATGAATGACCTAGGAATAGCAATAAGTGGACATTGTTCTATGATAAGTACATATATCTCCAGCCCAAGGTTATAAGTCACAGAAAATACAGAATAAAGGGTCCAAATTGAATGCATGGTTGATAAAACACTGTCCTTGAATTGTATGGAGAAAATACTAGTGTCTGCTCATTGAAAGACAAAAACAACATTAATCTGTGTGTCTGTGGCCTTGTTGTAGTCACAGAGGAAATAGTCCTACTATTAAAGAATTGACCTCTTTTATAATACAGTATACTCACTATTTAATGTTGTTACCTTTTATAAATATTGTTTCTTAAAAGGTAATCACAAATGTTTTTATGTTTATTTTCACTGTACATCATTAATCACGATTTGGACATGGTTTAGGATTATAACAAGTTTTGTCTACAATGATATATTATTAGTGCAATAGTGCAAGTAAAGTGGTGCATAGGTCACGCAAGTCCAGTGCATAGTAGAATGGGATGCTCAAGAGATCTACAAGTGCATCATTAATGATTATTCCCTTATTTATTTAAATATTATATACACATATTATTTGTGTATTGTTCATATAAAAACAAACACCATTTTTTTATAGAACAAGCTTGGCTTATATGTTTACATGCTAGCAGAATAAAAAGTGACACGAGGGTAAAGATTGCTGCTGACAAGTGCACATGGGAGCAAATAAATCTTAAAACCCAACTCTGGTACTGGACCTTGCAACACTGCTCCTTTCCTCATGTGATTATGATAACAGTTGTTTAATTGTTGGTTATAAAAGCCTATAAAGTGTAAATTATGAATGTAAGGACTTCTTTTGCTACACATAAGTGAAGCCCACCGAAGCACACTGCAAAAACACCACAGAAAGTCTCCTTCCTGGTTTGGCAGACTAAGCTCTGCATTGTTTTTAGCTGTTATTAAATTCCAGACAAACATGCATTTAGGATTTCAACTCACAGAAGGCAGATGAAACTTGTTTTTGTTCAGCCTTGCTTACCTAACTCAGTGCATTATTATGCTCTTTAAGCATAAGCTTTGTTTTGATTTTAAACACTGCCTAGTAGGCTCTCACTTCTAGTGTTTTGTAGCGTGTTTACTGTTGTCAGGAACACAGTGTTTGTCCTTGTAGAACAAGCCTTTAAAAGATTAATTCTGTTGACCTTGTAATGCACATTACTTTTAATTTTAAATCAGCTCAGGCAATATATGGGATAGGAAACCATATTTCAAAATCCTCCCAGGTAAACCCAATGGATCACATTATGTAAACCACAGAATCTATATAATTTCAAATTCCCATTCCACGCTCAACAGGTATTTCCTCAGCAGTACATTCAATAGCTCTGTTTTTATTACCTTTCTTCAATCAACATTTAGGCCAAAAAATCAACCTGCACTGAAATAATAACATATACAACACACTCTCTGGTATACCAACAAGCTAGTCTAATCATTGGTTCTTTTTTTATCCTTGCTTTACCTTCATTATCACTGTCAGCATCATTATTCTTGTATTTTCTGGCAACTTGTGATTTTGCAGAGGAGACAAACAAACAAACAAACAATAAACAAAAACATGAAAATCTATGGTTTTGCAAAACATTTGCATAGTTGAATTTTATTGTTGTATACTACATACAAAAACTAGATCTATGTTTACGCTCTAATTAAGCATGGATAGTCATTAATAGAATTTAACGATTTGGGGAATTGTTTACAAATCCAATGCAATGTTGTAAATAAAAAAAAAGAACCCAAAATGAACCAAAGTGTAAATGTAAATATTGGACCACAACAGCTGATGATTAAAGGGCTGAAGAATGAGAATTTAATATTGAACACAAACTTTGATACTACTACTAGTGTGTTCTGAGTGTATTATATACAAGGGTGAATCTAATCTGTTAAATAATTGCAATTATTCCAGAACATTTTAAAATATCTATTGCATTGTGTTAGTAAAAGTTTTTGCTAGATGGAAATCCTTTGTTAGGCTTCCCCATTTTCTCTCACTGTTGAAATCCTATTAGTACATTTGCATTAAAATAATGCTGAATGCTGTTTCCCAGTCTTTAGATTCAGAAATCAATACAATATGGAACCTAATTCAAATATAACTTCTCTATCCTGAAATTTTGAAATCTGGGAGGACAGGAACTGGCAAATGAAATAAACAAAACTGGTTTCTATGCAGTGAGGGAGTCATAAGCTATCAGTAAAGTACACAAGCATCTTAACAAGCCTAGGATGCTTAGTTGCAAGATAAGAAAGTAAGCAATACAAATATTGAATTGTATAATATAATGTACAACTAATAAAGTCATTGGTTATGTAGTATAGAAGGTAGGGTCAAACATACTTCTGCTATACTAAATACAGTAGATTACTGCAAAGATGTTTGGAACAGGCAAGCTTTAGTTAAACATTGTTTCCAGGTAACTTGTCCTTATGAAACTTTGACAAATACAACACAGTGTGGGGCTGTTAACATGATCCTGACAAGTGTCACCAAGTAGTGCTCCACTTATTAAGTCATCTCTAGAGTGGTTTTCAAATATACATGTCAAATAATAGTTATTTGTTTTAATATTGAAATCCCATAACTGTTGCCATTTACTGATGTATGTCATTCAATTGTAGTTTGGCTTTATATAATGATTTCTAACAAGTGCTCAACATCCGATATCGTTTCGAGTTTGCTGCTTTGTTTGACAAGTTTCAAATGCTGTTTACAGTATTATACAAACTCTGACTTTACCTGAATGCCTCTGGGGTGTTTGCATTGTATGTAGGCACAACTAAAACAGCAACTAAATAGCAGATGCTGACCACTTGGGAATGGAAAATGTCTGTGGTTGAAATGTTCAGCTTATAATAATCATTAAGCTTGATTCTCATTCAGCAGCATTAATAGTAGAAAACACAGTACTTCTCTGCACACAAATGAGAACAGGACACATTTCTATCTAGCAGTAAATTAGCAGTCTTTTCTATCTGATTTTGAACTGTTTTTCCTGTACTGCCCTCAACAGGCCAAACAGGACTATAACAGGCCAAACAAAGGGAAACCTATTAGGCCTTGTGTCTTGATCAGCATTCTAAGAGGGCAGAGCCTCAAAAGCAACTATATC
The DNA here is from genome assembly GCF_017654505.1 of Polyodon spathula. Taxonomy (NCBI): domain Eukaryota; kingdom Metazoa; phylum Chordata; class Actinopteri; order Acipenseriformes; family Polyodontidae; genus Polyodon; species Polyodon spathula. The sequence goes on along the minus strand of NC_054546.1, from coordinate 3,898,567 downwards.
AAAATTAAGCACAAATGTGTACTGAGTTAAAATGTCCCCAATTTATTTTCAAATACTTAAAAACAGAAATACATTCAAATGCAATGTTTCAGGTAAGAATCTGAGAAACAAACTGTACATTCTTGTGAGATGAAATCTCAGTAAATGCACTTAAACTCGACTTACTCCAAAATGTGATAAACTGAAAGTTTTCTTAAACTTCCACCCCCACCCCCACCCCCCATACACATAAAAGGCTTGCTTTCTGGGAGTCTTTGTACATTGGTAATAGAAAACATTGGTTTATATTTAATTACAGTTTAAGTATATTTTATTAAGGGGGAGTACAGATTGTATTACAAATATAGGAAGCTATGGAAAGTAAATATATTACTAGTTTACTGTGCACTCAAACTTCATGTTATAACTAGGTTAGGAAGAATTCCTCTTTCTTCCTTTTGTTAGAAACCAAAAGCACAGCCCCTACAAAAGACATAAAAAAAAATACAATTATTATTATTATTACAGTATAACTCTTCACTTAAATAAAACGAAAACATATGTAATAGAGCACAGTGAAAGCATGGCAAAGCTGAGGTAAGCATTGTAAAGCATAACAAGGTATGATAAAACATAACAAAAACATGGCAAACTGTGGTAAATACATAGTCTAACCATGGAAAAAGCGTGGGGAAAGTGAAAAAATGTACCTTCATTGTTAATTGTTCTGTTAATCTGGGACGCTCCTCTGCTTCTGTAGGACCATTCTGCATTCCACGCTTTGGGGCAGCACACACTGACCCCCTCAGATGAACATCTACAATGTGTTTGCAGCATTATTCAAAACTAAACAATCAATGATCCAAACTGTGAACAATAAAAAGTACTGGAAAGCAGTATTTTAGTAACAGCTATGTAAATAGTTGTAAAAATAACAATTGTTTATTTTATTTTTTAAAAACTTGTTAAAGTAGAATGATGTGTTTTGCAAATATTAGCTCTGCATTGCAAACTCTGGTTCATTTATTGTGATGTTTAACTAGTTGAAAAGTGGTACCAAATATTGACTGAGAGTAAAATTATATTGTTTTTATTACCAGCTATGTAAATAGTTGTAAAAAAAAAAAAAATCTGTTTATTTTTATTTTTTTAAAACATTTTAAAAGTAGGCAATTGATGTGTTTGCATAATATTAGATAATTAAAAAAAAACAAACAAAAAAAAAAAAACACTTGCCATATGTTCTGTGCACACGATACATACAAATACTATTTAGAAAATACATACAAAATATTACCTGGAAAATTCATTGCAAGTTTAGAAGGAATGAAGTTTGCCAGAAATCATTCTTTCCCATAAAAAAAATAATAAATAAAATGCACTACAACTATTCATCAGTTGTTCCAATTTGGCATGGCTATAATAAAAAGAAGATAAAATGATAAAGCATATCATGTAATATATGAAAGAACAAATACATGTGTCATCCATACTATTTTATAGCAATCAGACCAGCCTAATCCCAGTTATTTCATTGTCACAGAAATGGTCAGAAAGAAACTGATTGGCACTTATGGGACAAATAGTTATTCTAAGGAATCAGTGCAGTATTGTTTGAAGCAATACAGTAGCTTATACGAAAAACAAAGAAAAAAAATCAGTATTATGAATCTAGATTGATGCAGTAAACACCGACGTGTGAAAATATGACCTGCAATCTTTGATACTGACCTGAGGTGATACTGATACTGAGGTGTAAATTGCTGTCTGTAGGTTTCCAGTAATCTTCTCATTTTATGTATGGGATTCAACAATTCTTTAAAAAAAAAAAAAAACAATCTTCAGAGAATCTGATTGATAGTTTTTCAAATACAGTGCACAGTGGTCTGACTTAAAACATATTTACATTTTTAGGACATATATCCAACAAACAATCATGCTAAAAGAGCTATATAAAACTGAGGTGACATGGGTAATATTACCTGTTAAATTGTGGTTTAAGATTATAAAGACATACCACCTGGAGTTTGACACAGCAATGTTGAAATGGATTGCTTATGACTCAGATTTTCCCTCAGCGTGGCTTGACCAGAGATTTAAACCTAGGCTACCGGTGCTATTACAGCCCTAAGCACTGTAATTCAGCAGGGTCAATTAGAAAGTTTTGAAGACTTAATGCATAAAAATAATTTAAGACGACAGGATTTTTTTTTAGATACCTCCAAATGCAACAATATTTGCAAGCATATTAAACTTGGAAACAAGGCCAAATACTAATTAAATTCTTCACATATTCATTCATTACTGTCTATAAGCAAAAAACAAAATCTTAAGAAAATTATATTTAAATTATACAATAGCATTCAAGATAACAGCTTCAGCTAACCCTTGACCTTCAGGGGGGTTCTCACCGGGGTTCTCACCGTGTGAGTCAGAGCGGACCCCCGGCCACGCTCTGTTCTTTCGCAGCTCCTTTTTCAGGATTTACATAACTTTATGCACCTTTCTTAAGATGGCTTGTTTTAGTACCAGCTCAGCAAGAAGGAAGAATATACTGAACTCACAGCCTATGCTTTGTTCTGGGCATTTCCCTGATTGCCTCATCAATAACTTTGTCCTGCATCCCATTCCTTTCTAGCTGCAAAAATATGGAACAAAAGCCCATAGATAGCTGCTTTAAAAGTAAGATCATCTTCTTGGTTTCCAATACCTTTGAAAGTGGTATAACTAAAGTGACAAGTTAAATGTATTTATATATTAATCCTAACTTCAATTACATGCAAAACATTGTAATGGTGTCCAATGGAACTGGGTTAAAGATCCTTATTTTATTGATACTATCTTGTAACTGGTGATGCACTTGTTGCAGTGGAAAGTCCAAATGCAGGCAATCTATCCCATTCATCCTGTTGGTAAAAAGAGAAATGACAGAGTAGCGAGTAGTGAGTGTGATATAAGGCAAATATAAAGTTAAGGGAATCTGAAGGTTATATTGCAGCTTTTATTCAGTTGTGTACAGTGCTTATATGCATATTATCTCTTACTGTTTTCTCCTTGGAACTAGTAGTGATGGCCTTTAGTATCTTTATAATTGATCCCAATAACATTTCTCTTTCTGCTGTTGAATGTATAAGAGGCCAACAAGTATTCCAGAGGTGTCGAGCTGCCACTATGACAAGTTTGTTGCTTCTTGCTTTTTCTGCATAAGCAAAAAAAAAAAGTGAAAACTATTGTTGGTATACACTACGGTCCCGCTGAAGCAGCAACATCCCAGAGTGGCAGTGCTGGCAGCTCAGTGATGGAGCATGGTCCTCCCTCATCTTCAATAGTGTATTATTGTGAATTGTAAGTAAATAAAACCTGGGCATCTCTGCCAGCATTTATATTTGCAACAATATGTCTCTCTCTCAATTTACCAAGGCATACCTGAAAACAGAAATATTTTTAAACTGCTACTAATAAGGCACTCCTGTTACAGATGACAGGAGGTACTAAAACACCCAGTGTGATTGCATAGAGTACTACAAATTAACCATAACTTCACTGTATGAATTAACTTGCCATGAGGATACAGTGTCACATTACAAAACATTAAAACACATTACAGTACATTAAAAAACAAAAATATTTCAATTAAGGACTGCTTGCATGAGGAATAAGTATGCTTACCAGGCACTCAATTCAAATACATTCAAAGCTGCAAACAAACTTAATAAACAGTATTTTATACATTTTCATAGGACACACACTAGAAGTTTACACAAATATGTATACCAATGTGTGATTATGTACAGGTTATATAAACATACACTGTGCACAGATTAATTTCTAACTGCAATATTCACTGTTGTCACTAGAGGTCCTTTTTTCTCTACTTTTAAGTTTTGTTGTTCCTTGGCAAAACTTTACAGACAGTTATATCACACTCCTACAAGTTAAAGCAGAAATGCAGTTACACACTAGAATCTGATCTTACTTCTCTCTCCTGTTCTTTCACCCTGAACACACCAACCTCGAGCAGCAAAAGCTGCAGGTTTATATACATGTGATCATCTCCAAACTAGTAATAATTTAATCAATCTGGAGACGGTCACGTTCTGCATGAGTTTAGCATGGATGGGAAACTTTACCCTCTCCATGCTGCAAAACAATTAACAATAAAATAACGTGTTTTTACACACGTAAACAATGCATTTTAAATAACAATACAACAGATAATATAAAACACACAGGGGCGGGGTGTCCCAGTCACAAATATGTTTCGTAGATTTAGATCCCCCCCCCCCGAGATGCTAAATCAACAAAGTCATATAAATGTGTAATGAAGTCAGGTCTACTGGTACTCTAAACTCATGACATATAAATCAAAAGACAAAAAAAAATGTCTTGGATTTAATAATTAAAAATGTCTGTTGTATCTATAAAACCTGTTTTGTGCTTCCATTAGTAAATAATCTAACACTTTAGTATATTCTTTATCTCATTAAAAACAACCTGAATATTTGCAAAGATGTTCAATATTCAAACAATTAAAACACATCATATAAATACTGTATTACAGACAGATATTTTAGAATATTAATCACTTTGGTGTCTCTTGGAGTCTACAAAAAAGAAAGATATGTATCATAAATATAATGCAAAGTATTTAAATTTACTAAGACTTAAGATTATGATGCCCTGGTAACCTAAACCAAAAAAAAAAAATTGCCTGTCTATAGTTTTTAATAAGTTTCCAATTTAACACACTGCACACATTGCATGATTTTTTCAAGCACATTATTGATAAAGCATTAACATAACACAGAATAGTAATAATGCAGATCCTAAAACTTGATAAATAGAGAGTTAGATGAAAATACCATGATTAATGTTAGGACATCCTTAATAAACATTGCTTTAGTTTGCATATATAGTATTACAGTAAATCTAAACTATTACATAATGGAATATTTCCCATATTCAAACACAAAAAAATGCCATGAGCAGCCTGCTCTTATGATCCAGTGTTTTATCTAGCCCCAAGGAGCATGCTCCCAGGACATAGCGTATATAAGCTTATAAATTCTTAACTCAGCTGCCACGCAAGCTCTTACCTTTCAAGAGGCCCTGCTTTCACACAGTTGGATTAGTTGCCCCAGTAAATCAATGGCCAAGCCAGGATTCAAAGTCCTGGTCTCTTTGCCGTAGGTTCTTGCTCTATAAATAATTAATATACAAGCTACGGGTTGAAGTTAATTTAAAATCTAATATTTTACCTTCCTGTCTCATTCTTTCAAACCCATAAATACAGATAAAACCAGTGACACCTAGAGAAGCACACGCTCATAAAATGCAACAGGGTTATAAGCATAAAATCTTATAGGAAACAGTAATACATGTGTAACAGAGCTCCAAAAGAATTTCAGTATGCAATCATCACTGTACAGCTGACCTAGATAGAAAATCCAAGTGAGAAAAGTAAAGAAGGTTTTCTTATAAAGTAGGTCACTTTAATAGAAAATAACATTTTATGGCAAATTGGGAAAGAATCTGAGCTAAGTCAAGTTTGAAATCAATAGCAACTATCAGGTGATATGTGATGGGTTTCTGAGGCAGTGATTGTACGTTTACTAGCAAGCTAGGGGTTCTCTCTGGGAGCTGATGTGCTGATCAGCATAATACATGTTGAGGTGCCATTGCTGTGGTACTACAGGTTACCAAAGCCATAAAACTTCCCAGAGTGAAAACCTCCAGTCAATGTGAGGATTCAGTAAGGAACAAAAAAACACAGTTTTCCAAAATCAAAATATTCAAACTATATATATTAAGTATATACCACTATGTTGAATTAATTTAAATGTAATAAAAAGAGCAGGTATTTTACAGAATGTAACGCTGTTACATTAACATACACAGCAAGATATTTGTAATTCAAATCCCCATAACAAGTAGGCGCAGTTTATATTACAGGATTCTTAAAAGGATTAAAAAAAAAAAAAAACAATAAAAAAAAGGTTTCACCTTTCATCTTCTGGTTTCATCTGCTTTAATTTGAATTTTGCGTCTTTGATTTTTAAACCAGCCTTTTTAACTTGCTCTGCTGTACTTCCACATAAGTGTCTATTCAAGCAATACCTACTGCTAAAAGGATAAGGAGGTGTAACACGTATCCATGGTTTCCATTTCCATCCCAAGTGACGAAGAGACACAGAGTGAAAGAGCTCTTAATGCAGGGAAACATTACAGATCAGAACCCGAATCCTCCTTAGTTACTACTCTTCACCTGGGTATCTGAGGACTCTTTGTTTGCATGCTGTATTCAGGCACAGCCAGCCACAGCTCTTGTTTCATCAGGATCCCATACCAGGGCCAGCAAGGAAGTGTGCAAGCTGTTGCCAAACTGAACAGGAGCTGGACTTGCTGCAAAGGGTGGAATGGATGTTATTTAAAAAAGAAAAATGAAATAAAAATCACAGCTGGTATAATAAAAAAAAGGATAGAAGGAAAAAGGGAAAGAAGGAAAGATAAGCAATAAAAACATTTGAATGACTTGAATTGATTTACAAGAAACTCTAGCAAAGGATCCTTGGAATGACAGTAACAGCTCCAAAGATACAAATACAGTATTACATATATACTGCTAAGCAGAGCAGTGAAATTCCATACAGCAGAAATCCAACAATCAGATTTGGTGTGTTACATTTTTGCATATCATATACTGTACAATATTCATGAATAAACTTCTACATGCACAGATTTCCACATTGTAAATATGCACAGCATAGCCTGAAAGCAATCGCTGTCTCTTTTCATCCATTGTTGGTGACGCACATCCCTTTCTGGGGATATAGTGGAGGCACAGTACTTACAGTAAGTATAAAACGGTTCATACAGAGTTTAGCATATATCTTTTAATAACTCAGGAAAGTGATTCCAAGAGCTCTCAAAAAGGATAGTATGTAGGTCGTATAGCAATATGGGTATTGTGGTGATTGTAGTTTCAATGACTGCTGCTGTTGGGGATGTTCAAGTCCACTAATAAAAAATACATTTCAAAAGTAGGATTAAGCAGCACGTGACAACATTTCATACTCTTACACGTCTGTCCATTTGTCTGTTCAAGGTCTGTCCATTTCACCAGGTATAGTATTATTGATAATGATTCTTCTGTTCTGAGCTCTGCTGTTCTTAAAATAACTTTTGAACATTGTTATGCTGCAGCACACCTGTGAAAACATATTTACAAGCAATTTCATTATATCTGACCATTCATTTACCCAGCAAAAGCTTTTCAGTTTGATTGGAGTGGCCATCCCGAAAAAGTCCCTCCAAACATTCTGCTGCATGGGCATAAAGATTCAAAGGAATCCTGTTTCTATCATTTTGGCCCATTTTTCCTTTAAGCCACAGCCCACAGCTGTTAACACAAAACAAAACAAAAAGTCCAAAGGCTTTTGACCAAACAAGGTTATTCCAGGAATTTTAAAAAAGGGATCTGTATTTGGGGATGTATTTTTTATAAAACAGAGAAAAATAAATTGAGACCACTGAATTCAATGTATTTGGAATCCTGTGAAGTTTTGTACACAGAGTAAACATTTTGTGAAAATGTATTTCATGAACAGAAGGCGAAAGTCTAAAATATTCTAAGAGATTACTAGGGGGGATTATTAATGTGACTTGCATAAAAAAATGAAGACAGAAAAATAACCCCACAATATACATGAAGGATAGACCATTTCTATCCTCATGAATATCAGTCTTGCTTTCTTTTAATTATTAACATAAAGAGTTTGAGTTCAATGCATATATATGCATACAGTATACTGCCTGACCACTTATTAGGACCTGTTATTAGGGCAGGTTCTTCTGATATACCATTTGTCTTGTCCCCAGATTACTCTGCAAGGCACAAATGCTGTAGTTTACTAAGCATCATTGTGGTTCAAGTCCACAGAACAACGTCTGCTTTCAAGACGGTAATGCACTCATCCACCTCACCAGCATTGTGTGCATATGGTTTTTAGGAGCATGCCAGAGACATCAAGCAACTTCTATGGCTCTCAATCCAACATGTTTGGGATGAACTTGAATGACATATTCATCCCCTGCTTACATCTCTGCACTTGTGTGAAATATTAAGGACTACATGGATTACCATCCCTCAGAATCTTACAGGACCTTGTGGAGTCGATGTCACATTGTGTGAAGGTAACGGTGGCCCAACCCTTTTTTAACTACAGGTCCTAATAAAGTGATGAGGCAGTGTAACTCACAGTTCATATAGTAGTCTTTACACAAGTTCAGATTTCCAGTTTTGTCAAATTCTGCTCTAAGAGGTTGACAGTACAGTTTGCTTGACCTTTTCCTTCCTTTGTGTTAAAGAATGAAGTTACATCCATTAATTATTTATCTTGCAAGTTACTCGCCACATTAAAAATAAATGTTCCTCTTTTTAGCAGACTGATTTCCTGTAATTAGTGTTAATATCATAAATATTTGAATAAAAAAAGTTTCATTTGTCACATCACTGGGGGGAGGTTGATGCAAAAACACTTTTAAAATCAGAATTGAATTTTTAATTTGAATATATACTGTTTTGTATTACCGTGTTGTGCTCCAAGCTTTGTTTGCTGCAATCATTATTACTAAATTGTATTTACTGTTCTATTGAGATTCTTAATTAGCTTGTGAGTTTGTTTAAGTCCAACAGGAAATCTCTCTGCCAGCTGTATAGTGAAAATAATAACTAATATCGGCAAAAATAAATAAATAAATAAATAAATTTGTCATGTGTGTGTCTTGGAAAAGGACAGGCGATCTGAAGAACGTCCTTGCAGTACAGTATGAATTACAAATGCTTAATTTGACTGATATGCAGATTTACTGAAATCGCAGTCTGTACAGAATTTCTCTGGGGTCCTAAATATATCCAGGCAGTCTGCCATGCAGCTCTGGTTTGAAGGAGTGCTTGTGTAACAGATGTGTTTGGCTCCATATTTGCCTCCATACATTTCCTCTGGACTCATTTCTAAAGAGTGTGGCAGCACAGCAAGATCACCCCTCAGACATCAAAGGGGGTCCATTAAAAGTATAACAGGAAGATTTAATGTACATTTAATTACTTTTTGCACCTAACAAAGATGATCATGTTTTGCACTTAACACTGAAGCTATTCATTTTTTAAATAGTTTTGAATAATGCACCATTAATTAAATAATATCACAAATGGTCCCTTGCCTGCAGCTATTTTCATATTAAGTGAAAAAGTAAATACCCAGAGAGGAAATACATAGCCTGGTAAAAGGAATAACCTGAATCTTTGATAATCAGGGAGATATAAAGAGGCATGGGCACTTTCGCCTTTCTTGCACTGACATGTGTTTGAAACAGTAACACTTGTAAAACAAAAAAGGCAAAAGTGGTACTCCCTGTTTACAAAACTCTTAGACCAGCATGGCAACCTCTGTCAGGAGCACTCTGTAACTTGTTATACACAAAGGATTGTTTAGTTGTATTGCCTTGTTTTCAAAAAGATATAGTGCTACTGCAAATTATCAATATTATGTTGTACTTTAAATATTAACATTCCAAAGATATCATAATCACAGGAATCCTGCACCAAGGGTGTTACCAGTTCCATTCAAACCATTTTTGTCAAGTTCTTTTCAGTTTTCTGAAAGAAGCATTTTAGCAGCATCACCTTATTAGCAGTTAAGGGACGAGATTACATTTCTTTCTTCTCAGAAATTGTGAACTGTGTGAAGCCACAGAGCTCTTTTCAAACACGCTTTGCACTGTACGATAATCTTCTATTCAACACATGGAATCTGCAAACCTTTACTGAAAAGTAGGAAGAAAAAAAAGGTTAGTATATCATTATAATTAAACATTAAAAGGTAGTAGCGGGGTTTCGAAAAAAATATAACGTTCCACGTCCCCATGTGTTGCTACAACTGTTTAAATAACATACCTGTGATTTTTCTTTTTATTGTTAACACCCTGACAACTTTTTACACTTATAATTCTTATAAGTGTGTTTCAAAGCTCTTTTCAAAAAGTCCGTTCTAGGGCATTGGGGTTTGAGATCTGCCCTCTAAATTACTGCAGGAAGAGCAATATTTAAAAAAAAAAAAAAAAAAAAAAAAAAAAAAATCAGATCATTGTTGCTGTGTTACCTGTTTGACAATATGGGCAATAATCCTTACACTATGAGTGCACTAGAGCGGATATTTTTAAAGGGACTTTGAAACAGACTTATGAGTTATGAGCGTAAAAAGCGGTCGGGATATTAACAATGAAATGAATTGAGAGGTAGATTATTTATTTTATCATATGTGATTGTACTGTCTAAACGTATACGTGCAAGGAAATACAAGTTGCTCCAGTACACTCAGCCAGGCGTTTAGCTGGCTCTGCAATGCTTGGAGGAAGGGATCAAATAGAAAAAAAGGCTGTTTCTATTTTCTTGGTACAATACTTGGTATAATTGTTTGAATTGTCAAAAATGCCTTCGAGAATGGCTTCTGGTATATTCCGACATAAACTTTTCCCAAGGGCAAACCCGAATGAGAACATAAGAACATAAGAACATAAGAACATAAGAACATAAGAACATAAGAACATAAGAAAGTTTACAAACGAGAGGAGGCCATTCGGCCCATCTTGCTCGTTTGGTTGTTAGTAGCTTATTGATCCCAAAATCTCATCAAGCAGCTTCTTGAAGGATCCCAGGGTGTCAGCTTCAACAACATTACTGGGGAGTTGATTCCAGACCCTCACAATTCTCTGTGTAAAAAAGTGTCTCCTATTTTCTGTTCTGAATGCCCCTTTTTCTAAACTCCATTTGTGACCCCTGGTCCTTGTTTCTTTTTTCAGGCTGAAAAAGTCCCTTGCGTCCACACTGTCAATACCTTTTAGAATTTTGAATGCTTGAATTAGGTCGCCACGTAGTCTTCTTTGTTCAAGACTGAACAGATTCAATTCTTTTAGCCTGTCTGCATATGACATGCCTTTTAAGCCCGGAATAATTCTGGTCGCTCTTCTTTGCACTCTTTCTAGAGCAGCAATATCTTTTTTATAGCGAGGTGACCAGAACTGCACACAATATTCAAGATGAGGTCTTACAAGTGCATTGTACAGTTTTAACATTACTTCCCTTGATTTAAATTCAACACTTTTCACAATGTATCCGAGTATCTTGTTAGCCTTTTTTATAGCTTCCCCACATTGCCTAGATGAAGACATTTCTGAGTCAACAAAAACTCCTAGGTCTTTTTCATAGATTCCTTCTCCAATTTCAATATCTCCCATATGATATTTATAATGTACATTTTTATTTCCTGCGTGCAGTACCTTACACTTTTCTCTATTAAATGTCATTTGCCATGTGTCTGCCCAGTTCTGAATCTTGTCTAGATCATTTTGAATGACCTTTGCTGCTGCAACAGTGTTTGCCACTCCTCCTACTTTTGTGTCGTCTGCAAATTTAACAAGTTTGCTTACTATACCAGAATCTAAATCATTAATGTAGATTAGGAATAGCAGAGGACCTAATACTGATCCCTGTGGTACACCGCTGGTTACCACACTCCATTCTGAGGTTTTTCCTCTAATCAGTACTTTCTGTTTTCTACATGTTAACCACTCCCTAATCCATGTACATGTGTTTCCTTGAATCCCAACTGCGTTCAGTTTGAGAATTAATCTTTTGTGCGGGACTTTGTCAAAAGCTTTCTGGAAATCTAAATAAACCATATCATATGCTTTGCAATTATCCATTATCGATGTTGCATCCTCAAAAAAATCAAGCAAGTTAGTTAGGCACGATCTCCCTTTCCTAAAACCATGTTGACTGTCTCCCAGTACCCTGTTACCATATAGGTAATTTTCCATTTTGGCTCTTATTATAGTTTCCATAAGTTTGCATATAATAGAAGTCAGGCTTACTGGTCTGTAGTTACCTGGTTCAGTTTTGTTTCCCTTTTTGTGGATCGGTATTACGTTTGCAATTTTCCAGTCTGTCGGTACCACCCCTGTGTCAAGAGACTGCTGCATGATCTTGGTTAGCGGTTTGTAAATTACTTCTTTCATTTCTTTGAGTACTACTGGGAGGATCTCATCCGGCCCAGGGGATTTGTTTATTTTAAGAGCTCCTAGTCCCTTTAACACTTCTGCCTCAGTTATGCTAAAGTTATTTAAAACTGGATAGGAACTGGATGACATGTGGGGCATGTTGTCAGTATCTTCCTTTGTAAAAACTTGTGAAAAGTAATCATTTAACATATTTGCTATTTTTTTTTCTTCCTCTACGATTTTGCCATTTGTATCTCTTAAACATTTAATCTCCTCTTTGAATGTTCTCTTGCTGTTGTAATATTGGAAAAACATTTTGGAATTGGTTTTAGCTCCCTTAGCAATGTTCATTTCTATTTCTCTCTTGGCCTTTCTAACTTCCTTTTTGACTTGCATTTGCAGTTCTGTGTACTCTTTCTGTGTACTTTCTTTTTGGTCCTTTTTTAATGCTCTGTAAAGTGCCTTTTTTCGCTGAATATAACATACACCTTTGTGCACTACAGTCCACATTGGGTCTAATACATTCTCTGTAAGAAAAGTTACATGTCTTGCAATTAGTATTTAAGTACAGTACATGTACAGTATTTTTTATAAGCAATTCAATCTGGAACAACAACCCAAATATATAAATCAGTATAATCTGTGAAACAAATGTCCATACAAGATGTAATGTAATTCTGAAAAATAATTCCATACATTCCAGTACAGGCGGAAATATGTTCTATTAAATTTAGGTTAAAAAAAAAAAAAAGGTCGAATAAAGCGCAGCATTAATATTCCACAAAATATTGTACTCGGACAATCACATTTGTTAATGTCACCATCACTGCAAGGTGCAAGTAATAACATGTACGCAGTATCTTTCTTTTTTCTTAAATTTGTCAAGAAACTAAATCACTTCACGATATTTTTCTGGTCACCAGTTGTTTGTGGGTCTGACAGAAACGCTATCATCTAGTGCGTAATAATCTTCTAATCTCGCCTCCCAGTTTGTGGAGTGTTTAAATTATATTCCAACCAGTCGACGGGTTGAGAACGACGCACGTGCAACCAAACTATTCCCTTCACAAAACAGACTGGAGTGAACTGGGCACGTATCGTGTTGCTAAGGGAAAGTCATCTTTGTTATACGGACCATCATTGATCTTGTGAGTTGCTTGAGAGATGTGCGTTGTTAGGGTTTTCTGAAGAGTACGATGCTGGCTGTCAGACCCCTTCGTTATAGGTAAATTATATCCATATAAACCAGTGCAAATTTAAATGTATGTGTAGCCTAATAATTACACTTTTGTATATTATCAGAAAATATATATATACATACAGTATTGCAAAAAGTATGATTTCAGTCTTGCTATTTACATAAATTAAATATTTCGTTTTAGTTTAACATGTGTATGTTTTTCAGGCTGTTAAATCTGGAGGTAGTCTATATTGCGCACATGCTTTTGTTGTATTTTTTAAAGATGGCCATTTAATTAATAATGCGGTGCTATTAACAGCAGTGGATGCTTCATCTGAATGATTCTGAAGGCAAATGGGTAGAAATAGATGTTTTATAACGTTTTGTAAAATATTATTATTATTATTATTATTATTATTATTATATAGTAGTAGTATAGTAGTAGTAGTAGTAGTAGTAGTAGTAGTAGTGGTATACGCTATTTGCTTTATTAATACCTTGGATTTCATATTTGTAAGAAACACAATTTGATTGTGAAACGAATCAATAACCTGTAGATTATACATTATTAGCAATTTATGGCAAAATGCAATATTGTTGAACATGCTTAATAATGAAAGTTATGATTCATGTTTTAATTTAATAGGTTATTACCTTATTTTCTGTGTTTAATGTTATTACATGGTGTACAAATAATATCATTTATTAGCATAATATTTCAGGATAAAACATTGAACCATGTCAACATTCTGTTCTGGAACAGCTACAATTGTGTACAATATTGCATAAATTGGAAAAAAGTGGAATAACACTGAACCTTTATAATATAGTGAGATGAAGTCAAGCAGCACAGCGGTGTAATGGTTAGCGCTACTGCTTCACAGGGCCATTCTCCTAGGTTTGAATCTGGCCTAGTGGGCCTCTCTGTGTGGAGTTTGCATGTTCTCCTCGTGTTCACATGGGTTTTCTCTGGGTACTCTGGTTTCCTCTCACAGTTCAAAAACATGCTGGTTAGGTTGATTGGTAACTTTAAAATGTCCTGAGTGTGAGATGCCCTGCGATGGACTGGCGTCCCGTCCAGGGTGTAGTCCTGACTTGCACCCTGTGTCTGTAGGTTAGGCTCCTGCTCACCATGATCCTGTAAAGGATTAAGTGGTTATTGATTTTACTGTATAGGTACAGTACCATTTCAAGGCCTTGTTAAAATCTGAGGAATTGAACTTTCACAATCTAATTGTTCTGTGTTTTTATAATGACCTTTCACAATCTAATGGCTCTGTGTTTTTATAATGACCTTTCACAATCTAATGGCTCTGTGTTTTTATAATGACCTTTCACAATCTAATTGCTCTGTGTTTTTATAATGACTTTTCACAATCTAATTGCTCTGTGTTTTTATAATGACTTTTCACAATCTAATTGCTCTGTGTTTTTATAATGACCTTTCACAATCTAATTGCTCTGTGTTTTTATAATGACCTTTCACAATCTAATTGCTCTGTGTTTTTATAATGACCTTTCACAATCTAATTGCTCTGTGTTTTTATAATGACCTTTCACAATCTAATTGCTCTGTGTTTTTATAATGACCTTACACAATCTTTGTATGTTTTCCTGACAGTAGATGTTGTTTACAGTGTGTAACATGTGCAACGAGTAAACCAAGTTCCATACTGTTGTAACTAAAGCTGTGCTAATGTGGAACTCTAGAAACATCTATCCTAAAAGTCTCACAATACAGAAATTGATACTAATACAACATAAGAATTGTATCTTGAGTATTATTAGTCCATGAGCAAGAGTACAAACACCCACTGAGCAGATGTCATCTGAGAAAATTGAAATAATTGGGAAGGAGAACCTTTTACCTACAAGCAAAGCAAACACTGCTGCATCCATTCAGTAGGAATGTTGAATACAAAGTGCAGAATGGAAGGAAAATGTGAAAATCTGCAATGCATTTGTACTGTCACCCACCAGACCTCTATAACCTGTGTGAGAGTTGTGTGGGGAAGCAGAAGTGGCCTAAAGCTTTTTAAAGTTATTGTAAGGCTCTCCACTAAGACCATGTCTATTGAATCGAGATGCTAGTAGCCCTGCAGATTTTATATATGGCATCTCATTTTTCTTAGCTTTTCCTTTTCAGATAAACACCGTGCGCATCTATTCCTGCCAAAGCGACAATGCGTTTGTTTATTTCTTGTGAGACTGCACTTGCCTTCCTAATCTTTAGCAGGTAAGATGGGAAATTGACTTTCTGATGTTATGTTTGTACTCCACTAACAAAATTGTCTACTGTCTACAGTATACTGGCAAACATTATGACTATACTAGCTACATTTAAAGATTATTTAATTGACTACCTTTTTAAGAATAAATAATGTGTGTATTGTTTTTTTCTGCTGCGATTTGCCAGTCTTCAAGTACAAAAAAGTCTTACAAACATTTCTGAAGCGGTGGTTTTAGAAATGACCACTAGGGGTGCAGAACTGTAATTACCACATCCTCAGACTGTAACTGTGGCAACTGTGTGTTAATCATTGAACAAATTGATAGACAAAATCATAGGGCAGTGGAATAACTCAAGGGGTAATTTTTTTCAAGCACTTCACTTTAGGAGTATTTTCACAGATGATGAAAAGGGGCATTTTTCTGGAATATTTAGTAGTCTAAGCAGAAATGAGAATAAAAAGAACATTTGGCAGTTGACAGTAGCAACTCACAATAATACATTTAATTCTGCTAATTGAGTCCTACATTCTGAAATGCTGTATCTTAGTTATTACAGTTATAGTCAAAGTATAATATATCTATATATATATATATATATCTATATATATATATATATATTTCATATATATATATATATATATATATATATATATATATATATATATATATATCAAAATTTCTTTGCTAAATCTTGTCATGTTATACAGAAAAAACCCACACCAACCGAATACAGAAACCCACACCAACCGTTTTCTTTAATTTCTCTAGTTGTTCATACATCTCTGTATTTAGGTCAGACGTCTTTTAACATTTGTATTATAAACAATACATATCTGTGTACATCGCTATGGGATGGCACAGAGCTACTGTCTTTGTTTCATCTAGAATTGATTATTGTAATGCACTTATTTCTTGTGTCTCAAAATGTGTGGTATCCCACGTGCAGCTTGTTCAGAATACCAGCGCAAGAATTCTGATTAAAACCAGGAAAAGTGAACATATTACCTTGGCCTCTTTACACTGGCTCACTGTGCAGCATAGAATTGATTTTAAGATTTTGCTGTTAACTTACAAGGCCCTGAATGGATTAGCACCCACTTATTTGCAGGAGTTACTGACACCATATCTTTCAAACCACACTCTGAGATCACAGGATGCGGGGCTGCTGGTTATTCCCGGGGTCAGCAAAAGCAGCATGGGAGGAGGGAGGGCTTTTTCTTTAGAGCTCCTAAATTATGGAATGTTCTGCCTTTGTTTGTCAGGGAAGCTGGGACTGTTACAGTTTTCAAGTCAAGACTAGAAACAGACTTTGATAAAACTTTGATTAGTGGGTTTTAATGTAACTTTAAAATTGCTGCCTTTGTATTATATACTGTTATTTAAATCTGTTATTTAAATGGTCTGATTGTGGCAGTTGTATGTATGACATGCTATACACATGTATTGTGCTATATAAATGCAATAATTAAATCAGTAAAAATAAGTACTGTAGCTAGCAACAATACAATAATGTGTTATATCAGATGTCACTCTTTATAGTCTGCTGTTAATCTAGACAGATTCCACTGTCACATCCAACTTTAAAGCTTGCAGTGAATGGTTTAAATGACCTTTTGCACAGAGAAACTAGCAGGAGGTTTTACATACATGTATGACTGCTAGACCATCAGTGATGGGAAGCATAATTGGCACGAAGGCTGAGTGATTTGAGGCCCTAAGTGCAAAATGAATGTAGCTTTATATTATGCACAAATTTAAAATATAAAAACAATAACATATGGAAATGTATAAAATGTGACATGGCCTTCACTGGGACTGTAGTGTAAATAGCACACAATAATACAAATTACTTTAAAAATATATAGTTTCCAATATTTCATATAGCCGCTCAAACATAATTATAAAAATAAATAAACAGAAATGTGCAAAATGTGTATGATTTCTTTGGCATTTGCAAAATTTGTGATTGGAATTAGATGATCAGCTTGAGATCATTAGAAGTGCATCAATAATGTTTTAGCCACAAAGTGCTAGTATTAGATCAATCTGGAGGGAACTAATATTTAATAGAATGCCCTAAAAAGATGTTCCTTTGTTGACAGGTAGTTTTATAAGTAGCTTAGATATTGAATGTTAGCATCTTAATGTGATAATATAGCCGATCCACTGTACCCATTTGGTTAAAGGTGTTTAACACACACCCAGGAAACTACACACAAACACATATAGTAGTCTACAGTTGGAACCTGAAAGAGTGGATACAACGTATAGCTTCATGCAAACCGATAGTAAGAGAGACCAAAATATTTCCCCCTCATCACCACTGAGAGGGCATGTAAATGACTCACATGCCCACATGCCACTTACGTTTGAAGGGAGATAAATTTGGACTTTCATGTCAGTCATCCAAACATATCTGTTGGATTGCCGCGAAGGCCAAACACACAGATGGCGATTCACAGTGATGCATGCACAATATCTCAGTGACATCCATGCAGTTGCTGCTCACAGCCATATTGCAGCTGTCCCATTGCTTAGCTCTCTGGCTGTGTAAATCCTCAGATGTATGTAGACCCACTTCTGGCAGTCTCCGGCAGGTACTTGGGTAGAACTATTGCAAACCCAAGTAGATTCAAAGTGCTTTTTTCAGGTAAAATATATAAATTGTCAATGAAAAAAACATCAGAGACATTTCAGTTTCTTATTGATGTCTGTAATCCTTTTGAACATGATGGATGTTCTGGTATATAGGTTTGCTGTTGCTACAATCAGTGGTGCTGTTTCATTGCATTACATAACCATCATTAAATAGAGACAGTATTCCTCTGTTTAAGGAAGTTGTGAAATGTATGCTTCCTTATAGGCCATTCTGAACTATCAATGGGTCATCAAGTAAAGTGTTATTGGTATTATCTGACATGAATTAATTACACTGTAATAATAAAGTCTGATATTAACTCATCAGTATTTTAACAAAAGAAAAACAAAATTTGGACCATCTAGTAGAAAAGTCTTTGAAGAATAACAAACATTTAAGGTGTGGTATTGACAACCATCATTTGACACAGAACGGCCCTCCTCAGGATATAATATATATAGTATCTATATATATTATATATATATATATATATATATATATATATATATATATATATATATATATATATATATTATATATATATATATAATATATATATATATATATATATATATATATATATATATATTATATATATTATATATATATATATATATATATAATATATATATCTATATATGTATTATATATATATATATATTATATATATCTAATATATATTATATATATATTATATATAGTTATTATAGATATATATATTCTATAGATATATATATATCTATATATATATATATATCATAGGTGAGGATACTATTAATATTAAATTATTTGTATTTCGAGAACTGATTCAATTTGACACAGCATCTCTGTAGACTGACAGTAGATGTCAGGAGTGTGTCTGGAGTTTTCACTAAAGGATACTTTCTAAAAATACTTTTCCTATTGCATGACTTCCAGGGGTATATTTCAGTGTCTGGAAGTTTTATTGAATTGCTTTGGAATCGGAAAAAAAAACAGGTCATCAGGTGGCACTGTATTTTTCAATTGAATCTATTGAAGCTACTCTAACTCAAAGCATGGCATGCAAACACATATATTTTTAACCAATTGTTGTACCATATATTTTATAATCATTAACAACCTTTATTTAGCCCATTGTCCGTTTCGTTGAAACGATGGGAAGTCTGATGCAGAGAATACTGTTAAGTGGTTGAGGTACGCGGCCCATTGTGATATCATCGTTTTGGATGGACTTTGCATTTCAATGGAATCCAGAAAGGTGTCAGGTATGATTTTTTAAAGAAGGTGACGTCAACCGTGCAGATTTGCAGAATACAGCATGGTCAAAACTGAAAGTGACATGGTTCATGTCGTGAATAGTGTTTTTCTCTGATGTGTCATGGGATACATGACGTGCGCTATCATTGGCTGAATGATCCTGAGCAATCTATAACGGTTCATAACCCTGTTCTTTTAAAATAAGATACCATCACACAAAATGACTGCTTTTGTTGCATTGTGCATTCAGTGAATCTGAATCATTTCTTAAATCATTGTTTTCAAACACTGTGATTCATAGTAAAGTCCGGGAGTGCTCTACAGTGTTTTTCTGCAGAGGAGGGACAGTAAGTGAGATTCATTGGAATAGCTGACACATAAATAACAGTGGAACAGGTTAAACTGTTGGTCTGTCTTCAAATAAAGGTTATATGAGGTAAGCTTGACAAACATGTAATTAAAATAAATGTCATTTGATACATAAACCCACGTTTAGAAAACTGAGATTATGATTGCAAATTTAAAAGTGTATTTACATAATACCATTTTCAATATTCTACTATGGCATTCCTTAATTACAGTGATTTATGATGCACTGATATTTGCCTCTGATGAATGTACATCGGTGAAAATCTCCCAGATGAATTTCAGTTGATTACGGTAGTGCAACAAGAAAGACATCAGCCTGGTTAACTAAGAAAACAAGTAGTGATATTCATAAGAATCTGGTATATGTATTGATGTGTTAAGCCTCTTCTGTATTACTGCAGTTTGACACCACTGAGCACCTTTAACCTTCCTCTGTCACTGATGATGAATATCAAACTCAAGGCTTTGTCACACACTGACAGCAGGCCCCTGGAAGTCCAGTGCAACCTGCCAGGGTCTTTCGAAGTTACAGCTCATTTCCCTTTTCTATATCTCTGTCACAGGATTATGGAAAATTCGCTCCTCAGTGCTGAGGTGAAAGAAGGAGAAATTCTTCCACCTACAATCCAGAAACTAATGAAAGGATATAACAAATATCTTCGACCCTTCTTTGACAGTAAGGAACTCTTTTTTTTTTTTTGCTTTTGGAAGGATTGCCGAAATGTTTTTTAAATAACTATAAACTACAGGGTATAATAAGAATCATGCATACAGTTCTAATGGAAGTTGGTATGAATATTCCTTGGCACATGTTCTTCAGTGTCAGAATCTTAGACTTGACTGGTGAGTATGGCCGCTGATTTGTTTGTCTAACAGCTGTACCTTAAGAAAAAACTTTTTTTTTTTTAACCTGAAGTTTTCAAGGTATTGAAACCTGAGGGATGGTATTAAAGACTCTTATTGGATACTAATGTGATTTTGAATTGAATTGAATTTGAACAACTATATCCACAGGCATTTGCTATGAGATACTATTCTACATGCTGTAGTTGTTAGCCAAAAGTTTTAGAAAATACAGTAGTATCTTAAAACGTTGGCAATTATGAGCTGTCACAGATGTGATAGCTGTGTGACAGTACAGTATATCATGTTAAACAATTTTCCAGAAATTACATATTAATATCGAAGTGCATGACAGCTATCAACAATGTCTGTTATTGAACTCTCTTTTTCTGTGTATGAAATATGTCTTGTCAGTGGATTCATTAAAACCTCACTGAAACACTTCTGCATTATACACTGTGTAACCAATTTATTAGAAAATCCATCTGGAAATCTGACAGTCAGACAATTAAGTAGGTTCCCTGGATGTTTTCCAGACAGCTTTCACATATGTTTAGTTGATGCCCTGGTTAATCACCCTTAGCTATCTGTTAAGGTTCTTGACGATGGCTTGCCCAGGCTGTTCCGCTGTGTTGGAACAGACTCTATTAACCTTATGTCTGCTTATTTCCCAAATCTCCACAAGTATTTGCCAGAACCCTACTTAAGTAGTTTACATACAGGAGGGAAGGACATGTATTACATGGCAAGTGTCACACCTCACAGTCTATGTGCAGAAGGAAGGATGCAACTACTGAGGTGTGAACCACTATGTAGCTCAATAGTTATACTTTTCTCTAGATGGGCCTGTCAGTGTTGGAATGAGCCTGGATGTTGCAAGTATTGACACAATATCAGAAATAAATATGGTAAGGGTTTCTTGTTATCTGTTATCTTATGGTTTTAAAAGGGAATTAAAGCCCTGTGTGTGTGTGTGTGTGTGTGTGTGTGTGTGTGTGTGTGTGTGTGTGTGTGTGTGTGTGTCTATATATATATATATATATATATATATATATATATATATATATTAATATATAAGAGTTTGAGCTTAGATGGAAGACTTGTAGAACTGCTGAGACATAATTTGTATCGTTTTTGAATATATATAAGTATCTCTTTTTGTTGTAGGATGAAATTTGAATATATTAAGATATCTCTTTTTGTTGTAGGATTATACTGCAACTATATTTTTAAGACAACGATGGACTGATGAACGCCTGTGCTTCGACGGCAATAAGAGTTTGAGCTTAGATGGAAGACTTGTAGAACTGCTTTGGGTTCCTGATACTTTCATAGTGGATTCAAAGAAATCTTTCCTTCATGACATCACTGTAGAAAATAGACTTATAAGAATCTTCCCCAATGGGACAGTCCTTTATGCATTAAGGTACACTGTGTATGCTTCTAAGCTTTAAACTCTACACACATCAGAGTGGGTGGTGAAAGAGGTAGTAAGAGTAATGAACGATGCAGCTGCAAGCAACAATAAGTTTGTAATTGGATTACTACATTGCGATTTCATATGTAATCTATAACAAAAATATATTTGTATTACAGTTTTAGTTCAATGGTATACTTTTCACCCAGTAAGAAGGATAGGAATGTATGTGCAAGTTAGTTTCCTGTTGATAAACTAAGTTATAACAGTTGTGTGTGAGTTGCATTGAACCATGCTTTCGATGACAGGTAAACTTGCTAGAAATACCTGGTTTATTAAAATACAGAACATATTTGGCAATCTATCCGCTGACTGTTTATATGAAACCTGATGCTCTTTATAGGATAACTACCACTGTTGCCTGCAATATGGATTTAACAAAATATCCAATGGACAAACAGACATGTACCCTGCAACTAGAAAGCTGTAGGAAACTTTTAAAAATGTATTTAAGCTTGCAGTATGCTTTTATAGGAATGCTTCAGCATGACTAAAGCCCTTTAATGTCATGGTAATTGTTGTTATTTTCCGATCATACAGTGTAGGTGCAGATCACTTAAAAATGCTTAGCAGAGTCTTATTTCCAAACAATACATGAGACTTTTGCTTGAACCTGCATACCAGTACCAAAATCATCATTTATTTTATGCTGTACAGGGTATGCTTCATTAAAAACTATGAGCATTTAAAACTTGAACTGTGAGAAGATTAGGAGAATGCATGTTATTGTGATGTTTCAGACAGAGATTTTTTATTCACCACTTCAGTGCGACTTTTTAATTCAAGAGTTAGGTCATATGTTAAAAACATTTCTAGACTCAGTATAACATAAAATATGTATAGCATATAAACAATTCCTGACTTTGTTTTTTACACAACATGGTGTATAATGTCCCAAGGGCTTTGAGAGAGCATATGCACCTTATTTGAAGTTATTGTTGAGGCATGAGTCACTGAGAAAATCAATAATGCTAAGCTTCTTGGAAAAAAAAAAAAAAACATGATTCCCTACTCACAGCATGGAAGAACGTGATTCTGTAGCATCCCCTAGAGGTGAAACTGTATACAGTTACAATAATGGGAATGTCATATTGTTAATGAGGAAACTACTTTATGTTTGGTCTTGTTTGTACTAACCTATGGCTTCTGTTTTTCAGGGGGTTATAACATCAATGATGTGATGTTTTACTGGACAAGAGGAAATGATTCAGTCAGTGGGTTAGACACGCTGCGTTTAGCCCAGCACACAGTGGGAGATTATCACACATCAGTGTCAGAAGCCATTTACGAGACTGGTAAGTCAGTGACTCTCTGGGGGCATTGCCATGAATCACAAATTACTGCATGCTTTATTCCCTGAAATAACAATTCAAAACAATTCATCCATTGGTGCATTAATAAATGCACTGCAATTCAAAGGTATATAAGAACAAACTGTATTAATATATACTGTATAATCTTAGGTCATTTTGAAAATAATAATAGTAATAATAACGTCTGATCTATTGGAATTAATTTGGATTTGCAGACATTTTAATGTGTTTCTGAATTAAGTAATGTCTGCTTAGAGTATAAGAACATAAAGCAAATTTACGAGCAAGAGGAAGCCGTTTGGCCCATTGTTGTTCGTCCCATTCCTAGCAGATGGTTGATCTCAAAATTGAGGTACTTTAAAAAAGATGACAAAATAATAATGTTATTTTCTATTACACTACATTAATCATCAATTACTAATAATCCCACACCTAATCAGATAATCATATGAGCAGTATTGCTATGGAAACAGTCATTAAAAACATAATAATTGAGTTCCATAAACAGACCTGAAAGTGATTTATTTTATTAATCCATCAAGTTGTAAATCTTTCTTTATCATCAGTATAAATCTGCTTCTGTTGTCTCTTTCCCTGTGGTAGCCGACCACCTAGCGGATATTTTAACAACAACATGAGGCGTGCCTGTCAGCTCTGTTGGAATAAAGTGTTGTCTCTTTGCCTCTCGTAGGAGTGATATATTTGAAATCAGCATGCTGTGTGTAATGCCTCCTCCAGTTTAAAATGCCCGGTTGTCTCAATGGCATGATGCTATGCAGGCATGGAATGCAGCAGGTGATGCCACAAGGCAGTGTTGCAGTTTATGTCTTGCCTGGTAACACAGCGGGTGTGATTTTGGCACTATCCCAGTGTGTAATGTGTGAAACAAGGCCATCTCAAAATTGAATCAACGGAGAGGTTTTAAGTCAGCCATATTTTGTGGGATTTCAGCTTATTGCTTATCACCAGTAAACCAGTAGTGCTGTTTTCGTTTTTCTTATTTGTTTTTTTATTATGCATCGGCTTAGCCCACATGTAATGAAACCAACTAAAGAACTGTAACATTCTTTTTATTCAGCAATTTCAAAGTGGAAGAAAGATGTACAGTATATATACTGTAACCCTGTCCAGGAAAGAAGCGCGTCAAATCAAATCAGTACGAGCTGGGGCAACCTCAATTGCAGATGTGGATCCAGTTGAAACATTCTGAAATACTGCTTTAAATGCTGTTAAGAATGCCTCCACTGCATCCACATCCAAGAAAGGTACATGGACTGAGTGTCAGTACTTCTCATCAAGATTCCTTTCAAATACTTATTGTCATTCAAGCTTATGCAATCGAAAGTTAATTAATAATGGTCTCTAATTACCATTAACCCTGACACTTGTAACCACAGCATGTCAATACTGAGAATAAACAAGTCTGCCATCAGTGTAGGTATTAAGGCAAGTACCTATTCATTACAACCGTCACAGCAGGTGGGGTTTCTCTGAATATAATCCCTTCTCTGCAGTTCTGCTTGTCATTTTCAGTTTACATACTATACAAAAACCCTCATGAGAAGAATATCTTAATTTGACACAGACCATCTCCTAAAACTCTGTAAAATACTTTGCTTCTATTCCTCTACTAGCAGTATGGTGTGCTACACAGGAAAACACCTCACACCTTGTTTCTTCACAGGCCACTACCCCAAATTGGTTTTTCACTTCAATCTCAAAAGAAATATTTTGTATTTTATTCTGGAGACCTACGTGCCATCAAGCCTGCTTGTTGTTCTATCATGGGTATCGTTCTGGATCAGCCAGTCTTCAGTTCCTGCACGAATCTGTATAGGTAAGTGCCTTTAATAGCCTCGCTGGCATGGGAGAAAATCAAATACTGAAATATATTTGAAATCAGGGTGTGAATATATCAAAGTTTACATCTAGAAGAGATAGAATAGACTACAAACCCATTGCTGCCTTTCCAGCTTAGAGTGCTCACTGCTGCCAATGTTCTCATTTGCAATCAGATTCTCGCTCCCGTAACTAGGCATGTCTAAAGTTTCATTTGGTTGCACAGATAAGCTTGTGCAGTACTTAGCCTGATGTTTGCCTTCTAAGGACAAATAGCACTGATTTAAGTTATAAATGGGTGCTTTCATAGTGAATACTTTTTGCAGCCTAATTAAATCCTAACAAAGTGGAGCACAGAAACAATTCAGGCAGGCACAGGTGTACAAAATTAAACTGAATCTACCAAAATGCACTATAGAGTCATACAGAACACACATAAAGTGATATACGGTACAGTAAGGCATTATTTCATGAGGCCGAACAGAGTAGACATGCAAGATCTGATTTGGCAAAATGAGTCCTCCTTCCTCCCCAGCAGCTTGGTAGTTTTCTTTAGCCAAACAGTCTGTTCGTCACAGCAAGCAGTTCCAAAAACCTGTTCCTGTTCCCATTGAACACGTGGATCAAGAGATTTTGCCTATAGTAGAAAGGAGCAGTTACTGAATAGCAGTGATAGTTAGATAACCATTCTACACCACTGGGTGGCGCTTTACTTGGGGAGACTGGACTTTACATCGGAGGCCTGTTCTGAGACCTTACAGTATGTCTTTGTGTCTGTAGGAGTCACAACAGTCCTTACTATGACAACACTGATGCTGGGAGCCAGGGCCTCCCTACCCAATGCTAACTGCTTCATCAAAGCCATTGATGTGTATCTGGGCATCTGTTTCAGTTTCATTTTTGGGGCTTTGATAGAATATGCAGTGGCTCACTTCTGCAGTCTTCACCACCCTGACGCTTCCAGTCTGTTAATGGTAAGCTTCATATTTAAACATATTGCATCTAAATTGGTGTTAATATTTAACTTTTTCATTACTGTAAAAAAAAAAAGTATCAGTATATGTTGTTTGTGTGTGAAAACATGTATTTAGCTTACTTTAACAATCCACACATACTGTACTATAGTTGTACACTGCATACCATATAACACATTTAATCAGTAGGGGGCGACTGAGAAATGTTAAGAAAAGCTGTATTATTTTTTCCATTTTGATTTTTATATAACTGTATCACTGCAGATAAGTCAGAGATTGAACAAGTACACCACATGAGTAAAATAATTTCTACATTGTAAACATTTTATTTATATACAGTGCTCCCCCTTCATAATGCTGAAGGGAGTCCTAGTTAATAGACCGTGCTGTTTGTGTTCCACCTCACTACTAGTGTTAGTGTAATGGCATTATGGGGCAAATGGGAGCCATGACCGTACCGTCATAACCTGTTCCGCAGTATAAAGGGCCGCCTTATAAAGAGGGAGCTCTAGTATTTTTTTTTTTTTTTTTTTTTTGGTAATGCAAGGAACAATCGTTCAAGATGTTGCTATAGGCTCTCGAAATGTACACATTTCTTCTATTAAAACATCTCCAGATGCAATTGCAGTTATGCATGTTGATAAAATCTGAGGATGTCCTTTATATAATTTTGGTTGGTGGAGATGCCTAATATATTGACTATTAAGTACTATTGTATTGTCATGTCTGCATCAGTCTCACAGCCCCGCAATCTATGAAACTAGTCACAGGATTACGGTGTTAATGTCAGTGTTCAATTCTCTGCTCTTTGTATGGACATGAACTAAACAAGAGAGAAGAGGACATGAATGGAGTTGTGACAACGATTGTGAGCAACTCCAGACAAGCAAAAATGAAAGAGGATGCTTCAGCTGTAAGCAACTGCAGCCTGTCGAACAGCGACATAAAAACTGAAGCCAAGGAGCAGAAGAGCAAGTGCGCTAAAGCATTCTACAACGTAAAGAAACGGGTTTGTTTTTTAAACTGCTGCCGAATTGGAAACCCCCATTACATTGACAGTTATTCCAGAATGTCTTTCCCACTTTCATTCATATTTGTGAATCTGCTGTACTGGGTATATTACCTTTATTTTTAAGAACTGTTATACAAAAAACAAAAAAATAGCTGTTTAGAACTCATACAGCATGTGACCAACAAGCCGCTGTACAAAAAATGCAAAAAAAAATGCAGCCTACATTTTAGCAGGGCCCAAGGTGGAGCGCAATTATTACCAGCAACGCATGCTGAGGTATAGTAACTGGCATTGTTATGGCAACAGCAGCATGCATGTGGTCATTTTCATCATGAACAGCTCTCGCATGATCTGCTAAAGTGTTTTAGTTTGTGAAGCAAAGCTCATGCCAAATTCAATCCATTCTTTGCTCTGTAATACTATAAGAAACTTTTTGAAGACATTGGAAAAGATTGCTAATAGAAACGCTTGCCATTGGATTTATTACGTGTCTTTTAGTATTCCTAAAGTTAGCACTGTTCAGTGTCTTAATAGTTATGGATGATTCTTTGTTTTGTACTATTGAGAGTTTTGTTTAACAGGGTTGCCACTTTACAGTAAAGTGTTTTGGGTATAGAGTATTGCCCACAATTGTTATATTTTATGTGAATTTTCCGTAAACATGTTAATTTAATATAAAACAGTCAAAAACTATTCTTATACACTGAGTCAGTTTTATGCTAAAGATATTTAATACATATTTGTTGACTATTTAACAAATTTGAATTTGGTTTACTTTAAAAAGTGGAAACTGTCCAGCACTGCGGCTTTGAAAATGCATCATTCTGCTTTACTGGAGCCAGGCAATACTTAACAGTGTCCATCTCTAGTTCTTCTATTACACTATTTTAATGTTATAGTGCTAAAATATAACATGTGATTTATTTAAATAATTGTTGATAGACATTGATCCATGCTTTAAAAAGTATTTTTTCCCTATTTTAAGGTGCTAGTGGATACAGGACACCCACCCCTGTGTTAGCAGAAATTCTGTTCATGTGTTGGAATTCAGTAAGGCATACTGCCTATCCGCTACTGTGATTGATTATAAATGTTGCCACACTGTAAAATAAACTGCCTCTGAAATTTCTACAACAGTAAACACAGACATAATAGCTTTGTATATTGTGTACATTGTGCTGCTACAGGGGAATTTCTACCAAGCAAAACTTTAGGGAAACCTGAAAATGAATAGGTACTGTGTGAAGCTCTTCAACAATAAATGCTAGTGACATCATCAGAAACACACTGGCCTGGATTACTAAACCAGAAAAAAAAAATTCTCAGACATTTAATGTAGAAGTTTGTAGGTGAGAATGCTTACTATGATTTTTGGAATTGTAATTTGGAGTATCTAACTTTGAGAATCTGGCTTACTGTCTTTTAGTGACCCCCATTCCGATCCTGTTGAATAATCAACATTGGATCCCTTAAAGTCTCTTAATGCAATTTTCTGTCCTACTTGAATGATTGCAATGACAGTGGTGTTCAGATCCTCTGCTGTTTGTATCAGTAATTGATATGAAAGAGACTGTGCACGTTCTGGTGCTTACTGTATACAGTATTAGCCAGCTGGCATCTCCACTCAATGTGGTCCAGATACTGTACACTACAGTATGTTCTGTATGTTCATCATACAGATTGTGCAGTTTATTGCATTCTGTTCAATATGGAAGTGCCACTTCTCATGCGCTAGTTTAAAGATGTATTATATAAGCATCTATTAGCATGGTTTTAAAGGTGCTGTCAATTATTAACAACCTTTTACACAAAATCCTAAAGACTAACTTCTAGCAGAAGGTGTCATGCTGTGTTATCAAGTAAGTACATCTTTTTTATAATGACTTAGGGGTTGGTTTGATCAACCTATACCCGACTGAGTTAAACCACAGCTAGATTGATTAAAGCATTTTACAGCACTGAGAAATCATCCTAGATTGCATCATCCCCCTATCCATGGTTGTGTTGAGAATAACCTTAAAATGAAGCAGTTAATGCAATTTAGGTAGATTCCCTAGTACTGTAAAATGCTTTGATCATGATTACATGATTTTAAGTGCTGTGTTGATACCTTGTATAGCCTATTATAAGTCATTTGCACCTACTGTTTCAAAATCAGTCATAACACATTTATTAATAATGAATTGACATACCTTTGCAAGGGTTGCCTTTGTTAGAATTCCCAGCACATGTACTTATTTATTTCTGTATGTATTAATTTATTAATAATTTATTTAGTTATGTACTATATAGATATATATATATTCATTTAAATTGCAGTGACTGGTCAACAGTGAAATATAATAACAGGTAAACTACACTGAAAAACACTCTAAATTTTAATAACATTCTTAAAAAAAAAAAGTAACAGGAATGCAAAGTTCGTGGAGCCCGTTGTTTTCTCTGTAGCTCTTTCAAATTAAACTGTTATAACATTACACTCTGTAATTACAGTCGGGGTAGAGACTGTTACAGTTTTTTCTCTCTTTAAACTAGATTACCGATAACGTATTTATTTAAGGCCCTTTCTTCCAAAACAGAAGCCGTACTGCGCATTGTTTTCTGTCCACAAGTCTCCTGCTCCTCACAAAGGATACAAAAGCACATTATAAAAAATAAAGGCAAATCTTGTGAAATCCAGGTCATATTTTTACATTATCAATAGTTCAGAATATATATGTATATGCTTTCTTTAGACTAGAAAACTGTATTCACAAGCAAATATATAGACTATTACCAGCAACATACAGCTACAGCCAAAAGTTTTGCATCACCTAGAATTTTAAGATTGAGGCATAATTAAAAAAAAAAAAAAAAAAACCTATATGAACATAACTTTGATATTTTATTTAACAGCATGTAACAAAGAAACTACAAGATGATGTCGCAAAGTCTACCAGAAACCATAGTAGTAGTAGTACAGTATTTCGTGTTAGATTTCAAAATGTCTCATTTTTCAATTTTTGCTAGTTTTTCATAGAATATGGAAAACTGCAAAGCAGTACGCAATTCATAACATTATTGAGCAGGTTTTATTTGAATTTATGAAGTAAAATTAGTTAATTATATAGGTGATGCAAAATGTTTGGAATAGCCATAGTCAACGTAATACTCAGAAACTGAACCTTCTAGATTTAAAAATGATAACATTGTTCTGGATATTTTGTAGCTGTAAGTATTTATTTGTTTAAAATGTACTTATATGTGGAATATACACAACACATGTTAATTTGGTGACTAATATTATTAAATATTATTATTAAAAGTCTAATTTTGTATGTTTTATTTATGTGACTTAAAAGTGTCTAAATAAATATAACTGCAAAAAAAAGATAAAGTTATTTTTCAACAGTGGCAAAGTGCATATGCCAATTCCAATTAACATGAATTGCAATGACATGAGCATTGCGGGGATAACAGTTTAGTGCTTCACATGTTTTCAGTACATTAACACTTTTGCTTCTTGGTGTCAAATACTTCACAGAGCCTGGGAAGTACATTTTTGCACCTTCCAGATGATTTTCACACCGGATTGTGGGATAGAAATTGTTTTAAGCTCTCCCATGCAATTGACTGTAAAGGAGAACATTTATACACTGTAAAAAATAATAAAAAATACTACGTGTACAGAATGTGCTGTGGAAGGAAATGTGTTCATATAAAATCTGTGCAAAGTGTGGAACAAAAAATACATTCTAGTACTTATAGTACATTTGGTCAATTATGAACTTTATTTTTAAAGCATGCTGTGAATGTTTACAATTTCATTAGGATGCCTTATTACAATAATTGTATTAAGCATCCATAAGAAGTTAATACAGTAGTGGAAAACTAATTATTATTATTATTTATTATTATTATTATTATTATTATTATTATTATTATTATTATTATTATTATTATTATTATTATTATGTTAAATATAATATTAACCATACATAGTTAATTATAAAGATATATGGATAATAACCCTTCATTGGTAATAACGTGCGGTCTTCAGCACCAGATCCTAACCACTGTACAAAGAGTCAGACTGTTACGGATCTCTGTTACAGACCTAGTTTATTTCCTTTTGCATGCATTTACCTCTTTTGTGCCACAGAGTTCAATTTTGTACCAACTCCTCTTACCCTGTTTTAGCTAGTTAAATTAAGAACATTCCCAGAAAACAAGCAATGAAAAATGCATCTCATAGAAGGTTGTACAGTAATAGTCCCTGTGGGTTCATGCTAAAGTTCTTGTTTTACACTCCTTATGACAGTAAATGCTTCCATTATATAATATTTCAAAAACATAATTTCAATATGGTCAACCTAATATCTTTCCCATATAATTAGCAATGTATTTTTCTTTCGATTGAAAAGAACAAACAGTGTAAACAAGTTCTAAAAGGAGGCTGGTCCAATGAACATTACAATCCATTAACTGGACAGCTGTCTACAGACATCAATCTACCTGTTGTCACCACTATACATTACCACAAAACCTCTCAAATGTGTGTTATAAGAACAATTCAGACATTTGTAACAAAATACAAATGTTGGGGTTAAGTCCTCTTTGATTTGGAAACTCAACTCCAGACTTGACTTTATCAAGACACTGGTGCAGTCATTGGACCTCCTAATCTGATTATGGTGAACGATCATTTAGCAACACTAAACAACACGGTCATGGTTTGCATGCCAAAGATAATCTGTGGTTGTCAACTAAAACCACTATACTTACATTATCTTACATGTTCCTTTACCACACTTAGGATTACCTTTTTTTAACGAAAGAAGCATTACATTGGTGAAAAAGTTCTAGGTTTAAAAAAAAGACCCATGACAAATATTGTATTGCTGACTTCATGATTCTTGGTACATGTCTGTAATAGAG
This sequence comes from Polyodon spathula, assembly GCF_017654505.1. Lineage (NCBI taxonomy): Eukaryota > Metazoa > Chordata > Actinopteri > Acipenseriformes > Polyodontidae > Polyodon > Polyodon spathula. The sequence continues at coordinate 3,866,498 of NC_054546.1, read as the reverse complement.
TACCATTCCACCACAAGATGGCAGTGTATAATCAGCTTTAATCACGTTCGGTCTAGTGCTAAAGCTCAGTAACATTGTCTAATATAAAGACAAGAGTATCAGTAAAATTGTAAGCGTTTAAATAAAAATTAAATAGCAAAACAAACAGCAAGTGTGATTTTTTTTTCTCATTTTACAGTGTTAGCATTAAACAATTGCATGCAGTTATAACATTTTTTGTAATTTAGATTTTAAAAGCTGCTATAAGGTCAAAGAAGCCTTGGGGAACTTTAAACAGGTTAAACAGGTTGCCCTGTAATGGAGCTGCCACTGTCTGTGAGTGTTTTGGTCTAGTTATTTCAAATGTATTTTTACCTAAATTCTACAAATATCACGCAAACTGGAACACCCAGTATATGAGGCAGAAGCTCTTTAGTTTCCATTGGTGTTGTGGTTCAATGGCTTCAATCCATTCAGAGCAGCACTGGACTTAAATCCCATTAATAACCAAGCCTATGTGACTGTAAATACAGTGTGCTATGCCCTTAGGCAGACCATTGTTAATTTTTTTTCAGCACAGTTCCATTAGTTTTGATATTCCTTAGGGAATACATGTGCTCCTCATTCTAAGAAAAGGTTAAACTAAGCTTTAGCTTTGCCTTGTTTAGCATTATGCCAGGATATAATGAGGCTAAAAAAGCGTGATTTTCTGTGTAAGTGAAAAACACTATGCTATCATGCATCATTTATGTCTGCTCACTTTGATATCTGCCAGTATTGCATCTGCACTTAGGTTTGTTCAGTGGAATTGCTAATGACCTTTCTCCCTCTCTTAAGTGAATGCTGCAATCATGTCTCGACAGATAAATTTATGCTCCAGGAAAGGCTATTTTCTTTCTCAAAAATGTATCTCAGGAAGCGTTATTTTTTTCTTATTTTTTATTTTGTGGCAGATCATTTTTGGTAAAGAAAGCATGGTTACAAAGTGTGTTGCATCGTTCCTGCCTTAATATTGCTGGCAGGAACCTGATTAATTCTCTTTCCCTCTTTCTAAAAGCAACCCCTGGATATCAGTATAATCTAACAATTATAATGTTCATGCGCCAGCCGTGTGTCATTAAAAACAATAGCATTTCCTGAAAAAAAATAAAAAACATATAGTAAATGTATCACATTGTATGGAAAGGCATGCGGTTCAGTGGCTTGCCAATGTATTAAGAAGCGGCTCATCATAGGTCACGGTTCACTTCCGGCTCATGCTGGAACATGATGAGAAATCATTTGGAGCTGGTCGCTGTTGCAGGCCTCTGTTATACGAGTTCTGGGGGGCTCGGCACAGGTCAACACCACATACTTAGACTGGAACATTAGGAGGCCTTCTCACAGATTGAGAAAGTCGGCTCACAAGCCTAAAATATGCTGTACCTTCCCTGTTTACAAACAAGAAATGTATCATATAAATTAAATTAAATTAAATATGTAAGACAATGTGGTTGTAAAAGCCAGTATGCAAAGTTAATAAGGATATATGTTTTGATTTTATTTCATGCTCTTATTCACCTGAGAACTGTTGGTCTCAGTTTTGTCTCTTGGAGACCCAAATGCTTGTCTGAAACTGCCACCCCGTTCAGCTGATTATTATACCGAGCATTAAAAGAAACTTATCACTATTGTAACACATTTATTTTTGAAAAAAAAAAAAGTATATAAATGATGGACTTTGACGAAATGTTTTTGGTTTCTTTTTAAGCACTTGCTCATTCATCCTTGACCATGGCACTCTTGAGTGACTATGACTGAAGCATATGCACTTAATCACCTAATTAGTGAGACAGTTGATTGGATACTGGATATGGAGTGATTTCAGCTGTTGAATTGCAAGTTTGAATAAAAGCAATAAAGAAAATAACAGAAAAATATATATATATATATATATATATATATATATATATATATATATATATATATATATATATATATATATATATATACCACGTCTGTCAAGAGAGTTGCGCTGTCGTGCAATTGGCATGTTGAAGGCTGGACTAGGGCAGCGTACTGTAGCTCACCATCTTGGGTGCTCACAGCCAGCAATTTCAAACCTGGTGAGACAGTATAACCAGACACAATGTCAATGACAGGCCACGGACTGGGAGACCATGAGTCACAACACCTGCCCAAGATTGACGGATCATTTTGCAGTACCTTTGTGATATCAATTGTTAATCAGCACAATAAAGTCACTGCACTTGCTCTAAAACAGAGTTTGTCATTTTTCTATCACATCTAGTGAATTTTATTCAAATATAAGTGACACGTTTCCTTTGATGCTAATTATGTAGCAGTATTATTATTTGCAGCTTCATTATTACACATTTTGAAGACTTTCTTGAACAGATGGCTATCTAGCTAAAGGGGAAACTATATTTCTGGAACGCATACGTGCTTTTCACATCATTGACTGGGTTTTTTATTGAGAACACAGATTGGACATTCAGGTCATGTCATCCACTGCACACAGCTTTATAATGCAATCAATACAGAATGATGATGAACATTAACGCAGCATAACCCTGAAGGGCACAGTGAAATAAAGGAGATTCTTCTGGGCGCAGTGTTTTTATTTATTTATTAGACAAATGGCTTTGCAGCTGTAACAATAAAAGCACTGTACACAACCTAACTGGCATAGCTTTGCCGTTACTGATGGCTGCCATTTTGTTTCCACCCTATTCTGGTTGTGCAGGTAACAAAAGATGGAATATGATGCCCTAATCTAATTCCTCCCCAGTCTATACAGAATAATTTAAAAAAGCAGATCAATGGAAGAAATAGTCCCTGCTATGAGCTACCATCCCAGTGCACAAGATGGAGGAACAGCAGGAAACCACTACTTTCCAGAATGATGGACACTTTATATTTCTATTTAATGGCACTTGATGGGACTCACATGACTCATCCTCCATTTCAGGTAACAGTAGAAACTGTAAGAACCTTTCCTGTTCAAAGATCACATTTAAACAACAACATATTTTCTTCTGCTGTACATTAGAGAATGTATTCTTTCACTTGGAAACTGATTGATCATGTAATGCAGCATTTCTGTGTCTTTTTCTCTGGTGCTGTAGATAGACATGTATATTTTTGGATATGTTTATTTCATGGATGCCACGTGTTATACAATTTATTCTTCTAAAACACTGTTTACATTTTAAATATTAGACTGTTACATGTGTTCAACCAATAGAAAGATACCATGTGTTTGGTTTATTTATATAGATGTGTGCGGCTAGTTTATTATTAGAAATTGTTGCAGGAAAAGCACATTTAGCCAGGATTTGCAATGAGTTCAGGTCTACTGCCATTTTTTGTTATTTTTCTTTCTTCCTTCCATCTACTTCCCTTGAGCCAGGAACCCAAACTTCCTGTGATGTGATTTTTTACATATTCTCTAGGGAGATTTGATTTCAAGATCACAACCTATCCTGGTTCTGAGTTTAATGACCATTTTTAGACACCGCACCTTTTGAAAATCAAAATTTCAGATTTGCATAGCTTTCAGTTTTCTTACTGCACCCTCAGCAAATCTGACCTTATAAGTAACATCATAAATGCATAAAATAACTGCCCTGTTTTATTCACTAATAATTTTAAATATCTATGAAATAATTTAATTTAGTAATTACTGACTATGTATCCCCATGAGAACAGTTTGTCCCATAAATATTAATTAGGGTGGTGCTGATGTGTTCTATGGTTTTATGCATACAGTATGTGTGTGTAAACCAAACAGTCTAGTCTGATGAAAGATGTCAATATCAATTAAACATCAAAGACAAGGTTAGACTTAGATCAAAGTTTGCAGTGATTGTTGTGTTATCATCCAGAGAAAAATAATGATTAGATAGCTGCTCTTCTTTAGAGAGGTCAATGAGGTTACAAAAAAATCCCAATATATATAATATATAAAGTATGGAGGTCACAAGTCATAATGCACCATGGTTCTTCTGTAAAATATTTGGATTACTAAAGCAGGCAATAGATGATCCCTGTAATTTCTTTTTCCTCTGCAAATAATTGATGGCAACAGCATACAGTATCTACATCCAGCTTGATAAAACTGGAGGGTAATAATGTATATTATTGGAGATTCCAATTGCCCAATGGGTAACAAACAGAAAGTGACCATCAGACAGGGAACAAGATAAGTGCAACACAACACTTATGGTACAAGAACAATTTCACTGAGATACAAATGTAACTAACACATGACGAAGAACAGTTACATGGATTAATGATGAATTATGGCCTTGCTAATTAGACAAACAAATAATATTATCTACCAAAAGAAATACAGGTTTCCAAGTGGGATGATACCCACTGGAAGGTATTCAAGGTGGCCTCGTTATCTCAAGATTAACTGTCTCAATCGTCCTCACTGTTTTCAGGGACTCTAGTTTAGATGACTACTTTATGTACTGCAGAAGTACAGTAAAAACTGTTGAGTAAGTAATAGAAAGAGACTGGATAAGTACATCATATTACATTTTACTGGAATACCAATAGTGAGGAGAATTAAATGCCCTGGGAGTTCAATTCAAGACTATTTAAATATTACTAGCTTTGGCTTTAGGCTTGGGAGATACTCTACATGTATACTATACTAGGCATATAAGTAACACAGAAGAAGGGGTTTACTAAAATACAGGTATTTGATTGTAGGTCGGTGGTAGAAGTAATTATGGCATACATTTAAAAGTATTGATTAAACATACTTTAAAACATGTTTTGTTTCAATGTGGTGGAACAAACAGAGGAGTTGATTTATTTGTTAATTACACCCTGTCTGAGGCCTGTAATGTATCTGATGGCTGATGTATTTATTTGTGAAAAAGTAATAGATTATTTATATACTGTATATTTACAGGAATTCCCTGGACTGGAAGTAAAATATTTTAGAGGCACATAAAGAGCCACAGCATGTTATAAAGGTGGAAGACAGTAGAATAGCTATCCTACTGTATTTGTTTTTCTGATGCGAAAGTGTTACTGTACACTTTGATTCAGGAAGAGGATTATCATGCTTACAGAATGATTACGTGGAGGATGCAATGACAGTTTTGGATCAATTTGTTTTATATCCCAGATCCTCATGGTTTAACAAACAGATTTGTTTAGAGTGCTAAACCAAATGAAGGGGATTGGAGGGTGATACAAAATGAGGTGTAGGAGATTTGGAAAAATATAAAGATAAATATAGATCTCTATCTATGGATATATATATATATATATATATATATATATATATATATATATATATATATATATATATATATAAATGGAAATGTGTATTTTTTAGAAATTTCTCGAAAACAAATAATTATAGGAAAAATTATCTCTAATCATGCAAAATTGTTCCAGTTCATTCAATTTCTCTTGTGCACAGCCTTGTTCAACTCATACCAAAGATTCTCAATCGGATTTAGATCGGGACTTTGACCAGGCCATTGCAGAACCTTGATTTTATTCTTTAACCATTCTGAAGCAGATTTTGATGCGTATTTTAGATTGTTGTCCTTATGGAACGTCCAGTTGCGCTTTAAACCAAGTTTTGTAGCAGAGGGTTTCAGATGATTGGCCAATTTCTTTTGGTATGCTATGGAATCCATTTTGCCATGTATTTGAACTAAATTTTCTGTGCCATTAGAGGAAAAACAGCCCCACAGAAGGAGATATATCAGTGATCTATCAGTACTGATCTGTATTTATGTTTACTGGGTAATGAAAACAATAACATAGGATTCAAGTGAGCAGGATTGTTTCAATTTTGTTCTAACCAAAGTTAGAGACATAAAACCGAAGAAGCTGCCGCTGCTTTTAGAAACCAATCACCCATATCATCCATACCAGCAACTAAATACAAAAAAGTACTTCAGTTATGGCTTGGGAATGTTTATTTAACAAATGTTGCTTTTTTCTGTAACAGTGAAAGCTTCGGACATGACAGGATTAAAAGGAAAATGTTTAATGTTTTCTGTGGAAAGTTCTCAAGCAGAGATTGCATCTGCTATTATGTACCATGAGAGTGGGCCTTTTGTGTTGCTGCCTGTCATTTACTTGTAAAAGAATGGGATTGAACAAATGCACTGATGGTAAAAATAACTTTTACGTCCGAGGTTCAGCAGCTGTTTGCACTATGGAGTGATATGAACTGGACCAGACATTAAAAATCCATAGGGAATGTATTGACAACAATAGATTAAACAAGTAACAGATTGCACACCAGTACCTGGAAGACGAGCAATATAAGTCATGGAAAAGTCAATGAACAAAATAAGAGAAGCTAGGATGCTGCTAATGTTTATGAGCTGCTCTCACTAACCCCTAAACAGGCAACTCACAGGTCAGCTGAGCTCCAGCACAGTACAGTACATCCTGTTTTTGGAAATAGAGCTTTAGTTCTCTAATAGGACCAATATAGACAGATTCCAGAGCTGAGTAACATCAACCAAAGGGCCTGTTATACACTGTAGCAACATACATGCATTTACCTAGACAGTGCAGAGGACAGCCAGTGTAAAGGATAAACCCTTTACAATCTTCCAGGTTGATATCAAATACATAAACCCATTACGTACCAACATTAATTTGTCTTCGAAAAAATCTGAACACAAGCTGTATTTGTGTAATTTGATACATTACATTTAGACTTGATATTTGTGGGTAACAAAGCTAGAGTAAGTTATCATAGCCATATGGTTAAAGAGAAAATTTAAATAACAGTAAATGCTCCAAAAATGACAAAGAAGCCTGTCCTCAAATGTGGACAATGGCACTTAATGGGTTAAGGGGACTATAACTATTCTAAAACAACCATATAGTGGAGAAATAATAAGCATGTAAAATGGAGATGCACAGCATTTTTTGGATTGCCCCCAAAATGTAAAAGGTTGTATAAATAAGATATGTTTTCTGGTACAATGTAAATGTTACATTTAAACAAGCCATTGATTTACAGCTGGATCTGAGGTGATACTGAATGTTTGAGTATCATCTGAAAAGATCACGGAAACTTGCATTCCCTTGATGACTAATCATTAAAACTGCATATTCAGCATGCAGAATCCACAGTGAATGAATGGCAATGAATGAATGATGAGGATTGCAATTGCAGATGATTTATGAACTGTGAGAGTGCTCAGGGCCCCATGACTGTGGAGGGCACTCAGGCCCGAGTGACAGCTACCTGCACGAGGCCAGCTGGAAAAAACATGAACAGTTACTTGCATCCCAGTGCTGCAGATAGGAAGTGACTGTGGCCACCTCCCCCCAAAAAGATGAGGCCACCAAACCATGAATGAAGAATAATAATAAATAATTAACGCACCCCACAACGGCGAGATAAATTTGGCCAGAGGCCTCGTCCGTGGGTGCCCGATGGCTACCTGCGCGAGGCCAGCTGGAAAAACATGAACAGTTACTTGCATCCCAGTGCCACAGATAGGAAGTGGCTGTGGCCACCTCCCCCCAAAAAGACGAAGCCACCAAACCATGAATGAAGAATAATAAATATTTATCTAGTCACATATTTTACATTTTTTAGGGGGAAACCTCAGGGAATCCGTGGCTGAGGGTAGCCCTTCCTCCAGGGTCTAAGCAGTTGACTCCTGTTTCAACTTCCCAGCACATGACTGAGAGCCCGAAACAAAAGAAGTGACATGAAAGAATAACACACAGCCTTTATGTGCTTGCTGATGACATATTGGTTAGGGATAAATTCTCCCTTGCAGAAAAGCAACCAAGTTTACAATTCTGTATTCTGACCTCAAAACACAAGTACTGGTAATGTCTGGTGGAAGTCAAGTCCATGTGGCCCCAAATTCCAACAGACATTTAATTTAACATGAATGCAGTCTAATGTAATGAAGGCAGGTTCTTGAATGAGTCAGGATTCTTCAGTGGAGTGGTCCCTAATGGGGAGCAGTCTGCAACTCAAAACCCCAGAAAAATAAAAATGTTCAAAAAAAAAAAAAAAAGAATTACCCTTCTGTCCAGGAGAGAGCAGGGTTACCCATGACAGCACATGTTCACTCATGGGGGAGAGTGTTTCCTGTAAAATGATGTGTCCATCAGATACCAGCAATGTCAGCCCATTCTATAGTAGAAACATCCAACATGAGATTAAAGCCAAGAACTACAACTAAACATAAAAAGTGCTGGTTGTTGTTTTAACTTTTGAATTGAGAATGTATGTTCTATGAGCAGAATGACATCATTATACTGGGTAAGATGGTCTGGAATTCTAACAAACCCTTAAAGGGATTGGTTGATTACTTGTATGTGTGATTTAGAATAGAATAACATAAAGTGGTTCCATTTTCATTTTGAAGATTTCCTGTATGCTGTATATACAAAGTGACTTCTGAAGAAAGTCCTGCACATATGTAATATGTAAATACATTAAGCACAGCATCTGTTTTCTGATTCTGTTATAAATGTGCACGATTTTCCTTCCTTTTTATTTTTTGAATAGGCCGTTGCCACAACTTAACAGTTAACTTTTTTTTTTTAATCATATTTTCCAAAGGTGGCATACTTTGGCCTAGAGACCAACCTTCTTGTACTGTGAAGTGACCAATAAGTGCAAACTCAACACAAATTTGGAAAAATGTTAGTTAAGCCATCTAACTTGGCAGGAGGCCATTAACATCTGTATTGGATAAGAATTGTGGTGTGGCATACGCCAATAATAATTTTATTGAATGCCTTAAAAATATCTTTATAGTTCTGGAAATCTTTTCATTACCAACATTAATGAGTTTTTGCCACTAATGAAAATGAGAAACATAAGGAAACACAAAAATGTTACCAGCTGGTGAAACGTGTGTTTTATTGTGCCCTCGGGGCACCTAAGAAAAAGCCAGAACATTACTAATGATATTTCAGGTTTTTCTGTTATTAACACATTACTGGTACATTCCTAACAACATAGTTACAACTATCCATGATGAATAGACCCTGTTGCCCCCTACTGACTTTGCTATACAGACAGGCTTTGGGTGTAATTGTTCAACACACCTTCCATCACTTCTCTTGCCAGTTTGAACAGTCCTGGTACAGAGAAGCAGCCAGTATGCAGTCGCCACTCCCTTTTTAAGCAATGTTGTGAAATGACACACTGCCAGGTATTACAGTAAGAAAACAAAACCTTAGCGATGAGGCTAACTCTATTCTCAATCAGTTTGTTGCAAATTAAAGTTTAAGAAGCATTTTCTACTACAACAAAATTAAAAGTATATAATAAGCCTGCCCACTATACAATGTGCAACCTTTTTTTTCATCAGAACAGTGAAACACAACCACAAGGCCTGGCAACTAAACAACAAAGTAAGTCTGGCAAGGTACTTTTTCCATGCTTTGCCACACTTCTCTTTACAAATAAACAGGTAGGGTTTCTTTTTGTTCAAAGACAAAATCTGTTACATGAAAACAATACAGATTTTAGATTAATGAAGGAACTACTACTGTATATAAGAAAACAAGCACAAGGGAAAAATCATACATTTTAGAACGTAACAAAATCAATCGTTTACAAAATCAGGCCTAGGCAAGTAAGCTTTAACAATATATGCAATAAAAAAACAACTCCAAAACAGAGATGAAAATGAGTTTTTATCTACAGCCAAAAATATATGAAACTGTGGAGCACTGATGGGACTCATCCTAACTCAAGTAGGAGATGAGACCCAGCCAAAAGCACTCACAGTATATCTTAGAAGTTCAGCTACAGACATAATGCAAAGATCTTTACACTGGGAATGCAGCCATACAGCATGCAGGCTCCACTTTAATCACATAACCCTAAATCGAAACTAAACCAAAATAAAATAACCTGCAAACCGAGGTTAAGTTGGAAAAATCTTCGTGCAAAGTAATGATTTCTTAAAAACTGTCAGCCTTCTGCTACAACTTACAAGTGGTCGCCTCGGCAGATCTATGGAAATCGGGCTCAGGATTTTGATTGGTAGTTTTCCATCAAAGGAAGAGATAGGTAAATGGACAGTGTAACTCTTCAAGTGTGGGGTGACCAGCCAATCAGGAGGATTGGTTGTTTGGATCGGGATTTCCACGATGAGCCAGGATCGTAATTAATATAGAAAACAAAGTGGACAGCAATTATTGTGTAAAGGTCTATGAGTGGATTTAAGATATCTTCTGAAGTAAGTCTATTGAATATGTTATGTCATGGTAACAGGGCATTCTACTGTCACCACCATGATTATAAAATCTTTCACAGAGAACTGCTACAAATGTATTTTGTAGTGATACCTTTTAACAGGACAAGCTGAATATTTATAGAATATGAACTACACTAGTTTTTAAGACTAAATAGATCTAACCAACAGTGCCTGTTAACCCAAACCATGGTATTCTTCTCACCCAGGCCACTGTATAATATTTCAAACAGGAATCACCCTCTAACAATTTTGATACACCTGGAACTAAAGTATACTTTTTTTGTCACACTAGAAACACAACTGCAAGTCCTAGCCATTAGACATCATTTACCACATTTCTCTGGGGTGTTCATGCTTTTACTGAGGAATGCCTTGCCATAATCTATCATTTTATTTTTCAGACAGGCTGTCTTCAGACATTGCCTTTTAAAAAATAGCAACCAGAGAAAAAACCACAAATGATGTTTGTTGTCCAAGAACATTGTGGTAATATTTGACTTATTGTGACTTCTGGTCGTAAGGGAGAAATGTTTTGGAAGAACACGTACAATGTTGATTCAGCTGGTGTCTGTATACCATGTCTGCCACTGTAGATTTTTTTATTTTATTTTTATTTATTTTTTATCACAGACAATAATATTAAATGCTAAATGCTTATATTACCAGCACTATGTATATAACATATGACAGTGTTGTCAAGATGTTCACATCTCAAAAAGAGGTGAACACTTTTTAAAATAAGTGTTAACATTAATTGGAAATGGCGGTAACTGACAGATTTTTTTTTAATCAAATACAAACTCGTTATGGTTGTAATGCTGTTTTATATCACATTAAAGCATCAGAAAGAACTTTCTTTACCCAGTTCAGAGCGTTGAATCCAGCTTGTGTTGTTCTGTGAATTCTTAATTGCTAATTGCTTGCAGGTTCTTCAGGAGTGCAAGAGCCTCATTAGAGAAGAATGTACTTAGCAGGGATCCTTTTTTCATTAACTTTCTGCTGTGTTCTGTTATGTCTGCTTATTCACTTTAAGACCCTTTAATAAAAAAAAAAGATTACTAAAGCAGTAGAATAGTAGATATTAAACGGTATTGGCATACCGTTTGATTTGTTTAAAAAATACTTTTTTCATAAAAGGGTTTCAGTTTTATATCAAGTATGTAAAGTAGTATCCATATCTAACATAGGTCAGCAATCTGCATGCATTTGTGAATTCAAATATTTGCACTCATACAGATAGATCAATATGATGTCAATCATCAACATGATTTAACTTGAGGAATGGATCTTGAAATAAACGTTGCTCTCGGTTCAGTCTTCTCCAAGCACCTCTCAAGCTTTTGACTTCGAACTTGGTAATCAATTTAGAATTGGTGCTTTATATGACTACTGGGAAAATCAGGGCACAGGAAGAGACTTGACAGGTTGTAAGAAATGACAGAAACTGTTTTACAGTAGAATCATACATTAAGTACAGTTTCATTTTATAGTCCAAAACACAATCCTATATACAGTTGTAGTGTACTATTAAAGTTGTATTCAACTTTATACAGAACAAATATATGTGACAAAACATAGATCTATAAGGAAATTGACAGAGAAAAAATCCTAATAGAAAAGTACTGTGGATGTAATGTAGTTCCAATTTATATTCCTAGTGTTGTAAACCAGAGTAGATAATGTGCCCAGCATGTTAGCACAATGATTATGGTTAATCAGCATGAGACCACACTAGCTGGAGCTGTTGGCAGAAAACTTCATCCACCTATCACAGTAGAACCAAGCTGGACGACAGCAACAGCATTGTGTCGTGCAGCTGTTGAAGGAAGGCTGGCATGCGAATGCCTGGAAGTCAACTATGAAACAATTTTAAAGGCCACCGTTCCAGGGGTGTAACAAACTAACCTTTGGAAACTAGTAAAAAAAAATAAAAATAAATAAAGACATTAAACCAAATAATGGATGCAGTAAAAACAGATAATAATAATAATAATAATAATAATAATAATAATAATAATAATAATAATAATAATAATAATAATAATAATAATAATAATAATAATAGCAGCAAGGTACATGTGTTAAACTAGACCAGAAATGACCTGAGTTATCTTTACATGTTCTGGCTGTTAACAATTCACATCTTTGATAAAGATGGAGCAACTGTAAAGTAGGACTCCAGTGAGAAAAGTTTAATTTAGCCTGGCAGTTAGCCACAGAAAACAATTGTTGATCTTTATTACTGTGGGTATGGCTGTATAGTTCCTCAGTTGTCTCCACTCCATCGACTTCTGTATTGCTGAGTGTAAGGTTGTGACAGCAAGTTTCATCTGTAAAGTTTTAACAAGAGAAATCGAAATTTCTATGCAAAGATTATTCATTTTATTAGGCAAATGCATGAAGTGAGAAACCATTCATCTTAAAAACATGTGAGCATTCAAACATTATCATACAACACTGCTCTATTCCCCAGTCGCTAAAACCAAACACTACAATTGGAAATAAAATCTACTCTTTAATAAAGACAAGATGCAACTTCTGTATATCACTGACAGCTGGACCACATTGCATGAAATTATACAGCTTGAGACTTTAAGCCAACCTGTTTCACACCAATGTACAATCACCAATTATACAGCAGACAAGAATACAACGTGACCCTTTTCCCACTGGCCATAATATCCTTTAGTTCCAGCAGTGTGACAATCAAGAACACAGCTACAAATACGCATTTTAATGTGAAATGAAAAACAGTGTTACTTTTGTGTTTAGGTTCCAAGAAATAAAGCATAATAATAAACAAAGCCCTTTGGAAGCCTAATGGAGCTTGCGTTTTTGGATTAAACAAGGAACACCAGTTCAAGACAGTCTCTATTATCATGTGTTATGAATAGATAAATTGTCAGAGCTGCCAATGGGATTACTTCCTTATTTAGCAATGCAATATTTCTGCTAACAGTTACATGGTAAAAAAAAAAAAAAAAAAAAAAAACACATTCGTAAAGCTTTGTTCCCACCCTTAAGTCACATTTTAACGAGCTAAAACACTCCCATGAGATCTGGGAGAATGGGGCTTGTGTATGTCTCTCTGGAGCCAGCTATGGAGGGCCTTTGTTTCTACACTGCCCTTTCCCACCACTTATCAGGAGAAGGAGGGGGGTGGCGAGGGTCGGTTATGCATACTATACAGCTGGAAAAGGATTTCATTTCAACATGTTCCCATGGGTTTCATTTTTTTTACTCATAAGTAACAGAAAGTGAATTAACACATGCAGTATATTGCCCATTTTGATCTCAATACAGTTTTTTTAAAGGTGTCATGGTCAGTTGCACAGCTGCATGAAACTTGAGGGTGTGAAAACAATGAAGCTTTCAATTGATTGCAACGCCTTGACTCTCCACACTTCCGGTGCTGTATTTCCTTCTTTACTGCTCATGAGGTATCATCTACCACATGATTAACAAGGGCTAATCTATGCATCCAGGAAATTCTGATGAGTGTGCCAATGAATGCAAATGGTTTTTGTGATCCATTCTCCCCTACGACTGGAGATTATGACATGATCACTGTACTTATGAGAGAATCAGAATTCACACAATCGGAATTCTCTACGATGCTGCAACAAAAATGAAATGTTATTTAAATATAATGGCACTTCTCTCTTTTGAGTTCATCATTCAAAGACAGAAAGTAAACTTTCTTAAACAAAAAACAAAAAGTTACTATTACTGTATTACAAAAATATACAATTGAAGTCTCCATCATTTTGAGATAATGACACATGGCCTTTACCCCACTGCTAGTGCTCTGTAGGTCTACAGCTTTGACCAAATGTTTTGCATCACCTACAATTTTAGGATTGAGACATCATTAAAAAAAAACAAAAAAAAAACAAAAAAAACATCTGCTCTTTACTTTTACATCATGTAATCAAAGAAACTACAAAATAATATTGCAAAAGTCTACCAGGAGCCATAATAACAGTATTTTATGTTAGATTTCTAAATGCCACTGTGACAGGGTGGCTTTGTGGTGATGTCAGGTCATAATGCTGGAAGAAAACACAGGCAAGGTACTGCAGGTCAAAAAGACGTGGAGTTTAAATAAAAACAAAATAAACATTTAAACACAAGCACTGCTCACAGAGCAAAAGACCCTTAAGGTCCAGCTGGGCAGTAACCTTTACAGAACCTATAAGATTTGGTTTTTGTTTCAGTTTCCCCTCTCCCCTCTCTCATCTGTACACCCACCCAGAGATGCAGATGACCATCTCCCAATTGGCAATAAATTAAACAATTAATTAAATAGGGAGATGACCACCTTCTGCACAAGGTTTTTTTTTTTAAATGTGGATGGGCTTCCCATCCACGCTGCAACACCATACAAAACATACGGCTCTCTGCCGTCAAAAACAATAACACAACAACATGGCTACACCGTTATATGTACAAATAATAATAATAATAATAATAATAATAATAAAAAAAAACAAAACAGCTTTGCCCTGCCTCTTTTAATAATGTGCAGGGCTCTCTCCTGCTGCCCTGCTACAGTCACATTTTTAATGTTGTCAGTTTTTTGTTAAGTGCACGGAAAACTACAAAGCGGTATGTAACTCAATTGGTTGAAGCAAAATAAGTAAATTCTATAGGCTGATGCAAAATGATTGGCCACAGCTGTACACCTTGCTTCCAGTAAGATCAGCAAGGAAATAAAAAGGGCAATGTTCAACATTAGCCCCCTGGTTGTTTTAAGGGAAAATGTTCAGCAATGCCCGTGAGATAAGTATTTACATCATGCAAACAACTTGCTTCCCAATTAGGGACCATACAAACAATGCATGGGGGACTGACACACTGGAACAGTAAACCAGCATTCCCATTATACTGCTTTTTAATGCATTTCATTTTGCTATAAAATATTTGGAAATATATTTTTTAATTGTGTGTGAATATCAATATAATGATTTGAGGTTCTACATCCTATTAATCAATGTCCAGATCTGATAATGACTAGTTTTGAACACTGCCATAATCAGATTCTGGCGCCTCAAAACTGACAGATAATGAAGTGCCTGAAAAAAACATGTTAACACTCCTACAGCTATAAAAATTCAAATTGGTTTCCGTTTCTTAACACGTATATTTTAATGAATCCCTGCTCCTGCTTGCATTGCAGGTGTGCAATTCCATGTTCTCCTGTGAGGAATGCAACTTTGTTGAAGGTCCCTAATTATCAAGATTTTGAGAACTTTTTTAAGATAACGAAGTACTCAAATAAAACGTTATCGTTGTGAAATAGCCTCCAGATTGCTACATCTGCTCAACAAGCACTGCACTGGTTGTCAATTCCTCAAAGTAGATACTGTGTTATTTCCCCCCCCCGTTAATGTTTGAATAATTGAATTGTGTCTTTCTAATTGAACTAGGATAGACCCCAGAAGTCGAGATAAAGAAGTGCTTGTTTCCCAATAACACTGCTTCTTGGCCTCCCATTATAATTGAACAACTTGAGCAGAAATGGCAGAGAGTGAACCACACTGAATTCTTCAGACTTGTATACATTTTTTTTGTGATATATTTAGACTTATTTTAACCAATTTGTTTAGATTCACTTTGTAAATGTATTTATTTATTTATTTATTTATTTTTGTTTGTTTGTTTCAGTCATAACATAATTGTGTATCTTAACACTTAACGCACCTCTGTGGCATTAACAGAAAAGTACTTCAGTGTAACCATTAACCTTTCCCCCTGCAACACCCCTAGCAGAGTTAGGAAATACCACATCTCCGCAAATATTATTACAAAAATATTTTCAAAATACAAGACCAATGAGTTCTTTTTCCCTTTAATACGATAGCCAAGTTAAAGTTTGGGGCACTAGTCCAACAATATTTTCGGTCTTCAAAATTGTATAGAAGATGATGTCAAGGGAGTTCATTCCTAAGTGTTGTGGAGTAGTTTCCCAAGAATATCTAGTTATTATAAATTGAGGTGTACATCTGTGTAAACAAAATATGATTCACAGAAAGAAAATGTGAAAACGTGAAAGTATGTCTTATCCAACAACGAACAAGTTTGGGTCAGTCTTCCTTAGAGAGTGGGTTTGTGTATGCCTTTGGCTATAACAGATGAACGACTGTAAACATTTGGCAGGTCAGAAATCTGTTTTAAAACTTAATCTTTCTGGTTGAACTCCTCTCAGAGGCTGTCTGTGAGTATGAAGCACTGGGCAACAAATGTACAAGAGAAACGTTTCTTTCTTTCTTGAACATTTTCTTGAGTTTATCCAGCTGGAATCCCTGCCCGGAGCTATTATGGTCACACACAACATGAACAGTTGATTGATATTCCTGTCTAACTGTCTACATAACCTCAAACTGCAGGAGTCTTTTTCAGGAAATAAACCACATATGCTTCCATATATACCAAAGTGCAAATGACTGAACTATCAGCTTATTAGTTAAATGGAATGGGAATGTGATTTTAATTTGCAATTGTACTGACTGAATGTTATCACATTGGTCATGCTTGAAAAGTGCTTTTGACATGTTGGTGTCAAAGCCCAGTTAGCTATGAAGCTGAGGATGGACCCAAAATACTGCTTATACAACACCAGAGCAAAAACATGGAACTAGGGTAATGCTTCTTAATATCTGAAAATCAATCAGATTAATACTGATTCCAGAAATGGGTCCTTTTTCAGAACCCTACAGTACTTACACAAGGTGTGTGTGTGTGTGTGTGTGTGTGTGTGTGTGTGTGTGTGTGTGTGTGTGTGTGTGTGTGTGTGTGTGTGTGTGTTTATCCATGGTTTTGATTCATTAGATTTTTTTTTTTGTGAATTGTGTTTGTCAGTTTCCTAGAAACACAGTAATGACTTTATAAATTTACACTGGGGTATATAAACTTTTGACTACAACTGTATCTATCTATCTATCTATCTATCTATCTACACACAATGTTTAATCACAGTGAACTCTGACTATATACACATTCAAAGCACAGTAAGACGAAGCAAATAAAAAATAGAGTACTGCTGGGCATTAACACTGATCGACGGTGTTGAAATGTGTTACAAGTGATGTAACAGTGGATCTCAGCTCTGCCTCCAAATGCTTGTCAGTTAGACAGGATCTGAGTTTTGTTTGAATATTCCCCGTCACGGATTCACATGTGTATGTTGAAGCAAACACGGATAGGATTTTTGCTGCTCCATTTCTTAGACTTGCTTTTTCAATGCATTTCCACATTTCAAAGTACCCTCTGCATTTTCAGCTCTGTAGCTTCTCGTTTTTGTTTGCAGCTCAATCCGTTTGTTTTCTATGTCTTCTTTTGCAATGCAGAGACATTCAGCAATCTCGCTTGCATTTGCAAATGGGAACTCAAAGGGATTCTCGACAAAGTAAATTGGTTTCTTCAGCTGCTCTAACTCAGTAGCAACACAACATAAACACAAGTGTTGAGTTTTTCCTCAACGTCTAACTTTTTGAATGGAAATTGTGAAATCAAGTTTGCTTATGAAGGTCAAAATATTCTGGAAAATAATGTACAGATACCTGTCTTTTCCCTGGACTTTCAAATTCAGACGGTTTAACATCAAAGTTAAATCTCTGAGGAACGACAAATCCAGCAGTCACTTGTCATCACTGAGCTGAGCCACATCGTGCATTTTGTATATTTCTGGGAGCAATTCAGAAGATCTCTACAGGAACTGACCACTGCTGAGCCAGCGTACTTCTGTGTGGTAAAGTAGATCTTTGTAGTTGCTACCCTGTGCACTTGAAACAAGTTGAACACTCAAACGATGTGGCAGCGAATGTTTGCGAATTTTGTTTACGGTTCAACAACTGTGTTCATAACTTCCTGCAAATTATCACTTCCAAGTTCTGAGCACAGAGCCTGCTGGTGGATCAAACCATGGATAGCAATAAGTCCTGTTTTCTCTTTTGAAATTAAACTGACCAGATCTTTGTGTTTACTGGTCATGAACGAGCTCCATCTGTTGTTACAGCGACTTTTTCAACTCCAAAATTAGAACAGATTTTGTAGACCATTGAAAACATCTTCTCTGCGAATCCGTGCAATGCAAGAAGTTCCTCTGCAATTTCGAAGGTAGCCCCTTCTATTGTCCCCCGCAACTGATCATGCAGATTGCCAGCTAAAAGCTAAACACGGCGACTGACTGCATCCCTGCTTAGTTGCAACACATCTATTTTTAATAGCTTCGGCTTTTAATTCAAGCCTGAGTCTTGTTGTGCGTTCGACCGTCAGCGCATTGTAGTACATTGTAGTGACGAACAGTTCGGCTCAGGGAACACGTTTGCGGTGAAACTGAATTTTGCCATTGTAAATGCTCCGCCTAAATGAACAGGAGCTTTGCTTAAAAGAACACCTTTTTTTTGGCATAAATACCAAATCACTTACTGGTAGGTTCTAACTAAAATAAGTGAAGTACTGTTTTTTAAGGTTGCTGTGTCCAGTAAAAGTTACAGAGCAACCTTTGATATCACCAAACAACAATTCACCTGTGGATTTGCTGTAATCTTCTGTATGTCTCAGCTCGCAAAACACACAAATGAGCCACCTCTGCCAATGCTTTGATTCTTTTGAGCCACAGAGAAATAAGACAACACAGCAACCTTCTTACGTTTATTCCACTCAATGATATATCTTTTGGACGCCCCCTCTTTTCCAGGTTTATATGACTTCTGTAAAATGTCAAAACTGTAGCAAAAAACTGCTTTCTAACTTTATATATGAACCAACTACAAATACTATCACGATTAAAGCAGATTTCCAGTTTAAACATTTCAGACAGCAACTGCTCTGCTTGACTCACACCAGTTTCTTGAAGCTCCCTCACAGATACTCAACACATCAATGCCTAGAGATCACCATGCAGGAAACTGGATTCCTCAATTTACCTTATTTTTTCTCTTCTTTACCACGAGTTAAATAACAACTTGGTGTAGATATGGAACATCTCATATATTCTTGTTTAACTTTAGATTCACAAGTTTTAAGCACCCCTGTGGCAAAACAGGGCTCCCAGAAGAATGTGTAACCTGCAAGTACATCTGGTACAGAGTGTAAACACTAACCTGTCCCCCCTGCACCACCACATTTGCTATATGAATGGTTTCTTACGAACGTAATTGTTACATCCGGTCAGGGTTTCAGGAGCATATTACTAGGAACACCTTGTTTAAGGTGGATTCTTCTGTCAATACAGCTAACATAACTTCTGGGAAATGTAATCGGGACTATTCAAACTGCAGACTTTCCCTCCGAAAAAGAAAATGCATTCATATGAACTTGTTATTATCAATTTCTTGTTTTACGTGTTTTGTTTAGCAGTTTTTCTTATTTATTATTATTTTATAGTGGTATAACGCACCAAATAACTCACCCTACCCTGCACTAAGTTTAATTTTGAAAGCATATTAGCATGTACTTGACTATGTAACGTTTCCACACACAAGTCTCACTGATTTTAACTTGTACCTCATCACGTGATTCTTTGTCTGCCAATAAAAATACACAACGACTTCCATTCGTCTTGTACGGGGCGGGGTGGTGTGTCTCTGGCATTGTAGCAATCCCGGCAATACACAAATAAAGTGAGTTTCGGCTTCAGTGCGCCTTAGGCACAGGCGCTGTAATCAGTGTTTGGATAACCTGTTGATTGCTGAGGTTCCAAGTCTGCACCACTCGGCAACTTTTGCATCTCAGAAAACCAGATCCAGAACTCAGACATTGCTTGACTGAAGCGTTTTATGACTAATCTAGGCTTGCTGAAGATGACAATTATACTTTAAAAAAAAAAAAAAAAAAAAAAAAAAAAAAAAAAAAAAAAAAAAAAAAACAATAATAATAAATCAGTGGATTAAGCGCAACAAATAATTTTGGATATCAGTCAGTGAACATCATAGACATGTGATTTAAACAAACGCAAGGAGAACTACAAACTGACATGTTGATGACATTAAAAAAAAAAAATATATATATATATATATATATATATATATATATATATATATGTGTATATATTAGTCGGGTCACTACATTTGACAAAACATGCTTGTATATGATATTATGTTGCTTGCACTGGGAAAAGGACGCTGTGTGACACTCATCTATAACGGTCTGTATTGCCATGGATAAGACTTGTTATGGCCTTTGTAAAACAACAGTGACATGAGCGGTTCTCATGTTCCGTGTTGGAAAGGGATAAGACAGCTCAAACAGAGGTTCTGTTCACGATGAAATTCTTGTGCTTGGTATGTTTAGTTGCTGGATTTTGGGGAATTTCTTCAGCAAACAGAAACTGTCCCGACCTAATCATTGATAGTTGCCGCTGTACAGCCGAGCGCTCCAAAGTCAAAGAGTTTGGGAGACAAACTATTCGCATCAAAGTTGTTTGTAACACCGGAGAGTTACTGGAAACTTTACAGCCCAGCTTTTTGCCCAACAAGACAGTTTCTCTGTGAGTATGGTTTTTAAAATGAGTAATGTACAGCATATTTTCTATAAAGTAACGTGGGTGTTTATTTTAACAAGTGTGTTTCATTACCGAGCAATTTCATAAGCACCAAAGTAAATACATGTGCGTACAGTGTAGTAGCTGTACTCATTGTATAAGAATTATTTTGTAATGAATTAATTTGCTTGCAGTCACTTAAAGTCAGAATCGACAAATTCTACAATAAAGGTAACGTGTTTCTTTCTCTTTTAAAAATCAATACACATAGCCTATACAATTAACACACGCACATTATAAGCCCCCAAGAAGGCTTAGGCTTTTTTGTTTTTAATGAACAGAAAGATTATATAACTAAAAAAGTGTAGTATTTAGGTTTGAGAGAAAGTGAAGGCGTGTAGGGATACTTAGTATAGTAATAGCCATTGTACAGTTTAATCCCGTATCACTTTATTAAAATATATCGCCTTCATATGGGGTTGGGGTTGTGCGACATGTGGTTACTGTTTATGCTTTTAAAACCGGTCATATGCGTGATCTAGGTGAATATCCATCAATTCCTCTAGTTTCTGTGTGCTGTCCGTGTGAGAAAACAAATGTATATACCCTAATAAAACTAATATAGCCATCGTGTTTTGAGTGTCAGCTTCCTACTACCTTACAACACACGTGTGACAACCTCCATATCCAGGTATCTTCTGCCACTAAAGGACAGACACAGTATAATATAATTCTACTGCAGCTAAAAATAATAGGCTGCTAGGAATCTATGTAAAACTTCTAAAGAAAAAAAAGTGTTTAATCCCCAGTAAAAAATAAATAAGTAAATAATTATGCATTTTTGTTTGCGTTCCTTATTGAAGTAAGCTGACCTGAGGTAGATTTGAAATGAGACAATATCAAATAATAATGCTGTGTTGCAGATGTGGTTTTCATTTAATTGTGTTTGTTGGTGCAGTTTACTCTTAAGATCACATGCATTCTGCGAGTCTCTTTTTACATTTGTGTAACAATGCCTTTATAAAGTGAAGCACTCCAAGCTGGACACAAGCCTGCAGTAATTGTACAGTTCTGCTCTCCTTGGTAGCTGTCCACTTAAAACCTGTACAGAAATGACTCCACACCCACCTACTTCCCTGCAATTGAAATGTTATGAACTTAGCTTGTTAGTAACAGCTCCGATTTGGCAAAGTGCTTTTCCTGCATTAGGAAACGTGACCTTTAGCTACTTCAAGTGGTTTCCCTCCACTCAATTCTGTTGTGTTATGTAATGAAAATCAACAATAATGGTTTGAAAGAAGTACGTTAATAATAACTCAATTACAAGCAGATTTTTTTTTAAACATTTACCGGCAGTTGAAGGTACAGCAATATCAGCTTTGTACTTTGCTTTTCAATGATGTCAAGTGTCTCTAATGACAAATCTTTAGAATAAATATTTCAATTTAAAGTTATGTGCATTTTCAGAATGATATTGTTAAAGTGTTTAAGTTAAAACTTAACCCCCCCCCCCAAACAAAAACCCCAATAACATTCCCTTAGAATAATATGCATGCAGTAAATAGTTATTTAATGAATTGCTTTATAATTATTAACTTTAGGAAACTAAATTACATGTGCATGTTCAAGTCTGTACTGTCTGGGTGCTGTTTTGTATTCATCACCAGTGATGCTTGGAATGGAAAGCTGACTGCTGAGGATTACCAACCACCTGAAAAGGTCTCGACACCTGTTACCGTCACCCAGTATCTCTCAAACGTACTCTGAGCAAAGAGTGAGCTCAAAGGAAAGCAGATTAACCTGAGGCAGCTCAGCTGTGAAAGGAAGCTGTAGTCAGTGTTGCACTTCAAAACTCATGTGCTTTCTTAACCTAGACATTACATATGACAAGATTTGTGTTCCCCAATTGTACTGTATAACAAGATCAGTGGAAAAAGAGAGGAACACTGTCTGGAAACTTGATACAAAATGATCAGGCTGAAACAAATAGGGGGCTTTATAATTTACTGTCATTTTCAGTTTTTGCACTACTTATAGTAAAATTACTCCACTGGTACGCACATATTAACCAAACACTTACTTATACGGCTCCATATAGTAGTTTCATAAAAAAAAAAAAAAAAAAAAAAAAAAATCCCAAACAAACATAAATGCCAGTTGTTTGTGTCCACATTTCATTGAGACCCTTAGTTTTTTCAACATTGAAATCTACAGTAAAACAAAATCAGGAGTAGTGAAAGAATTCCCATAACGAGACTTTGTCAAAAGGCTATAGCAAGTTGGCAGCAATTTCTCTAGTAACAAATGCCTGGAAAGCTTACCCGATTGGAAATTCCAGCACTGGTGTTAAGCTGTTGGCACTGGTAGTGTGGGTTAGCTGCTGATCAGCCATGCTGGTTCAAAAGATTGTAACAATGGCTTAAGAGATCATTATACATGGAAGTCAGTCAAAGTCATTGTACGGTCTACAGAGAGGTCATAATTAATCAATCTGATTTACTGTTAATCTAGTCAACACACTTTACTAGATTCTGGAATTTCTTGCTGAATACAGCTGTTGTGCATTGTGGTGCCTGGACCACAGATCAGTGTTTTAATCAAAATAAGATGCATTGTTTTATTATTATAATAACACACATTCCTGCAAAGCCCGTTTATAATGTTTTTCAATTGAAAACATAAATCAACCTACTGGGGATTAGAACTTTCACAGCAGTTTGTGCACTGCAGATCTACAGAAACATTTGCAATGAGAATGTACAAATAGCAGACATTTAGGACAAAGTCCTGGACAAGCCTTCAGTGTTTGAAATAACCAGTGCTGTTTTGTTGTTATAAAAAAAAGTATACAGTTTAGTGGTGCAGATATAACCAGAGAGTTTTTCAGGTCTGATGCAAATTTGTATTATTTGTTCTCTTTTTTTGCTTCAGTCTGCTTCCCGAGTCAGGAACCATAACTTCCTGCAACGTGTTTTTAAACATTCTCCATGGAAACTGGGTCATTAAACTATCCACATGGGTTTCATATCAACAGTGGCATAATATATAAGCATTAAATGAACTTGAGTACAGTTTTGTGGTTTATTGCTGTTTTGTCATGTAAATTGGAGCAGTTTGTGTACTTGTAATCTGGCATGCAGTGCATTGACTCTTGAGGGACCAGTATCTGGGAAGAAAACAAAACTGAGAGAATTACATTTAATGTTGTGATTTGTTAAGGCAATGCTTGTGGTATGTGTGGATTCCATGAATAAAAACGAAATTAGTCTTCATTTTTAGATTCATAATCGCCTTAACAGTTGGTTTATGAGTTTTGATCCATAGACATCTCAAGCCATTCATATCAGTACTCTCTAGAATCCAAGATTCAATTAAGCCTGTTCTGTTCAGACTCGTAAGTTTCACTCAGTCACAACAGAAGAAGCTTCCAGGTGCATACATTGTAAGCAGCATTTGGCACGTGTACCCACCCGTCAGATATATCCTTTGATAGACACCGTGAGACAGACTGTACAGTGACGTATTGCCGTCACCTGAGATTGAATGTGATTCAATTGACTTGGCTGTAGACTGTGCTAATAGAGTATGTCTGGGTGTGCTGGAAGACACACTTGTTCAATACAGTAGTTGCCATGCTTCCAGCTCACATGAATTCCAGCTGAATTCATCACCTCACATTACCAGTCAAGTCAGGATATTACATTTGATTGCTGTAGTTTCATTAGTGCCAGGTGATTTTCCTGCTACTTTTATGAGAAGCTGGTGAAAGCTGTCTGAAAACATACAGGAATGGCCTTTTATATTAACCATTTGTGAAGTGAATTCATCTGCTGTGGTTTATATATTACTGTGCCTTCCAGACCCTCGGTGAACAGAAGTGACTGAGTCAGTTATTGGCAGCCGTGCCATTCACAGCTCTCAGAGGGAATTGCACCATACAGAGAAAATAACTAAGATAGATCTTCAGAGATTGGTGAACTGGATTTGAAGTCTGCATTTCCTCAGTGGCAGAGTGGCATTGACGCTGCTTAGGTGGGTTCATACTTCAATTAGACCATCGCTGGGAGAGATTGCCAGTCTCCAGTCTTGTGGCTGTCTCGCTGTCAAAGGGAGACTGGACGCCACCAGGGTTTCATTGTTCTCAGCTCAAGCTGGTTGTGTTGCATACCCTTTGCACCACTGTCTCCTGGTATTGTGACCACAAGACTGAAGTATAACCAGCCTGTAGTGGTTGCAAATCGCTGAGAGATGAAGGGTGGCTCAAACTTCATGTAACAAAACACATATGTAGTTAACGTTTCTCTAATGTAATTACTAGTACTGACACTTTAGCTCCACATTAATAAATACGTTATAGCTATGAGGGAATCATAAGGGATACTTTATTATCACTATGGGGCAAATTAACAAATATCATTAAAGTCTATATTTATTCCACTGCCGTTTTATAGAACCAATATTTTATTTATCCTGACTAATTAGTGGCTGTACCAATTTGGCATACGTGTGATCTTTCACTCTTTCAACATGAAATGTTAGCTAGTGTAGTTCGGGGGCATGGAGCTGGGAGCTTCTAATTTCCTGTCAGTTAGTACCTATTTTCTGTTTAAGCCCTGATCACTTGCACCTTTGCTGTCTAGTGTTTTGTTTTCCTCCTCCTCCACCTTTCATACATGCCTTTGCATCGGTCGTCTCTGGGAGGCAAGTGAGTCCAACCTCAGGGCTAGGCATCCGCCTCCCTTATCCTCGGGGATTCTCACCATATGAGTCAGAGCGGCCCTCCGGCCACACTCTGTCCTTTCACAGCTCCTGCGCTTATCTTACCTCACTCAAGGCTCTGTTCTATACTCTGCCTTACTTTCGGGTCGTGGCTACTCCGTGCTCGAGTCCCATATCAACCTCTGTGCCTTGTCCTTATTTCAGGTCCCAGGCAGCGTGAAGTCTCGGCCAATTGGGGGTGTAACGAGCTCCCCTTTTTTAAGTCTCAGATGCTGGGTACCTCTCTCTCTCTCTATCTCCTTTTGTGTCCCAGTCTACCAGGACCGACTTCCTCCCGAGGGGCGGCTCCCCAAGTCATAACCCTCATATGTGTTTTCATTTGCTGGGTCCTTTGCCCCTGGGTTGTGTCGGCATCATCGCCCTCAGTCAGTGACCACTTTCTATCCTAGTTTCCATGCCCGCTTCCGCTGGTCTAGTAGAGTCAGGGCCTCGTCCTCTCCTCTAACATAAGTCTGGTCCTTTCTGGCCGGCACTCTGCCCTATTAACTGCTCCTTTCTGCTTCTTCTGCCCTATCCTTACACCTCCAGCTCACGCCCCGTGAAATAACTTTAAAAAATACAACTCAAAATAGTTTTAGTGCTAGGAAAGGAAACTGTCCAAAACCAAATCCAGCCCAGTTAACTTATTTGGCCAGTGCATACAGCCACAAATCTTTAACTGTAGCGTAAAGCACTCCTAATACCATGTCAAGCTCTAAAACAGTCTGTGTTTCATGTCCAAGGTCAATGTTTGTTGATATGAAATATGTTATTTTGGTTTGCTGAGCATAGCAACCCGATATTATAGAATAACAGAGGTTCAATGTTTGAAGCAAAGTGGCCAGAACCCATTGAGTTGGCAGTGCAAGTTGTTTGTAATACTTCATGTCATGATCTTTACCCTATTTGGTTACTGTGATTGGTTTCAATGAAATCAAAATATTTAAGTTATTTCGTTTTTCTGCAGTATTGTGTTGCATATTTATTTATTTTTTACTTCACACATCATACCCAGAATGTTTAAATCACATATACTAGTATAAAAGGACAGTGATGTGTTATTCACTCAGAAGGTAGCCATGCTACTTTTTAGCTGTATTTTTTTATCTTATAAAATGGTAACTATAATTTTAATATGAATCATTCTCCTTGTGGCTTAACCCAAATGTAAGAGAACTTTCCTCCTTAGACAGCAGTTATCAATTATCATTCTCTGACATTTTATTCAATGTTCAAGTCATTTTAGTGAAAGCATTAAGTTATGTTTATTAAGACTTTTCTTTCAAAAATAGTGATATGGATAAATGTGAAATAGACATTGATTACACTGTGCATGCTTCAGATTTACTCTTAATTATTATTTAAGTGTAGTGCATGTAGACTGAATTGATTTAAAAACTCATGACTTTGCAGTTTTGTTTTAGAAACAATTTTTTTTTTAATCTTTCTTGAAGTATTTCATTCAGTTTGTGTCATTGCTATTTGTCCGTGCTTTTGTGAAAGGTCATTGCTTATCTGAGTGTATCAGACTTTGGGGGTGCAAGGAGGTGTCAATTTAAATGCAGGTCATGGTGATCCACCTTGTTATGACATTTATGCTGTAACAGTCAGGTATAATTGCCAGTTAATGTGTTCAGATTTTACAATGATGATGAACATCTTAAATTCCCCAATTCCCAGAAAAAAAAAAAAACTGAGATGAATGTAGTAGACTTGCTGGAGTGGACACGATACACAATATTTATTTTGAAATAACAGAGTTTGATTATATTCTACTAATAATTAAATCATATCATTGTATTGCCCAAAGCTGCTAGCATTTTATTTGTGCTGAAACTGTAAAGTGAATGAAAAATGAGTGATAGAAATATATGCTGTTGGGAGTGCTTGTACTCCTGCTGTAAAATGTATGTACACCTGGAAATGCTATGTGTACTTCTGTAACTAAATTACCAGTACAGATGAAATGGGGAGATCTTTGCAATTCAGTGCAACAAAGAAAACATACACAAGATACCTGGGGTGCAGTCACTTGTCAGCATCAAGATTTTTTTTCTATTGTTGGCTACATCCTTATAATGTAAAAATGAACCACTGTATTTTTGCATGGTATTATTGCAATTTTACCAAGCTTTCCCTGTGGTTCTGTTATGCATTCACCATTGTTTACCCTGGGGTTAAGGGGGTTTGTTCACTGAGCTGCTCTGAGCGCCTCACTTACTTAACACACCCGGTATCACAGTGAACTGTAGTCCTTTACTATTTAAACCATCATATGTATGACCATTGCCTCAGGAATTATGCTCAAGATGTGTGTGGTGAGGAACAATGCAATGTTACTGAATATTTGGTGGTGTTTGTTTTTCTTTCCAGTTGTTCAGGAGACACATGCAGTACAGTACGTGCTTGGATGAGGGTTAATGAAATAGTTCCCTTTAAAATTAAAGGAGATTCTGGGATTTGTTCTTATTTGTTTTTCCAGGAACATGTGGGGTCAGGTTTGACCCTTGATCTGTTCTTATTGAAGTGCATTAACCTACATGTATATTACTAGTCAGTTGTGCTAGGAAGACTGTCAGTTTGGGATGATCAGACTCAGCCCTGTCGGGACTCCTCTAACCGTTTCCGTAACTAAGCCGAAAAAATTCGGCTTTTTTGACAGGATATAGTCAGGGGCTGTCACTGCATTGTATTCGGGGACACCTGAGGGACTCCACACGCCCCAGGGGGGGGGTCGTTGTGAGTGACTTAATTATGAGGTGTTCTAGTGTTGGAAGAAAGTATTTGAGTGCTGTTCAAAATTGCCAAAATAAAGAGAGAGAGAGAGCAAATACTTAAAAGCAAGTTGCTATTTAGGCCTGCTACCCATGATTCAGAATCAGCATCGTCATCATCACAGCCAGAGTTACACCTCGACCACCCGTTGTGCTCCAGTCAAAACACAGACAACCCTGATGATATGGCACTAGCGACTAATGATGAGGCAAGTACTGCAAATAATGAAACTTTGATTGAAAACAAACAAGACAAACAAGAAGCTGAAACTAGTGATTGTTGTCCAGATGACCGGTTCCCAACTGATAGAGCAAATTATCCAGTAAATATCGATGCTGCAAATGTAAAAAAGTTAATTATTAAAAATGCGTCTTGCAAGCGCAAAGAACCATTCCCTTGAGATAACAAAAACAGATGTTTTTCAAGTGAGTATTATTACAAAGTGACTAAGACTGGAGATGAGGTTTCCAGGAAGTGGCTGTGTTATTCTTTAAAACTAGATAGTGCATACTGTGGACCGTGTTGGCTGTTTTTAAGATCGCAGACATGCTTCTCACCAACAAGCATGGGCAGTTGGAGTAAAAGATTGGCAGGGCATTTCACGAAAAATTGAAGAACATGAAAATCTGACGGGTCTATATAATTAGCTTTATATTATCATTATTATCCATGCAGTAGTATCAATATTGATTATCACCACCATGAGTATTACAAACTAAATAGAAAAGAATGTTGTTGCTAGTCCTTTCTGTCGTGCATTGTGAATTGCAAAATACTATAAAACGTAGAAAGAGACGTGCAGCCTATTAACATGTAAATATTTTCACTATAAGTTAACAGAGTAATTGTAAACCACTTGAAAATGGCTGATCTCGTCCTTTTGGAAGACCTTGCTAATGCCGCTTTTCATTGAGATAGTGTTTAGGGGGTCGTTATGACTTATTTGCACAAAGCAAACACTTCTTGTAAGATATCGCTTTCCCAATGAAGTCCTATTGGAATTTTCTGATATTTTGGGACCTAAGCTATACAGACCATCCGATTCCTGCACAAGTTCTTGGCTTTTTGGCGACTGGTACCTTTCAAAGACAGATCGGAGACATAAGTGGCATTTCACAAGCCTCTTAGTGCACTGATGCCGGTGGTTTTGGACTCCATCGTTGCCCTTTGTCCTCAGTACATTCAGTTTCCTTATACTGATGGACAGCAGATTGAAATAAAAAGGGATTTTCATTAATTGCTGGGCTCCCCAATACCCTTGGTGCTGTAGACTGCACCCAAAGAGCAATTCAAGCACCCACATTGAATGCATTTCATGGCGTGACCATGACACAGTACCACATGGGCGGGGCATATGTGATGCCCAACTCCATCTACTAAATGCTGTGGCTAAGTGACCAGGCAGAACCCACTATTCATATATTCTTTAGAATTGCAGTGTGGGCACTCGAGACAAAGGAGCCATGAGAGGGCTACGTTTACCATGTAAGGCTGTACAGGTGCGTTTTAAATGAAAATCTCCATGTGCTAACAATTTTAGTGACATTGAGATTTACTAACATTTTTTACTTAGAAATGTGCGTATGAGTTCCTTACGCAAGACTGATAAATCAGAATTTAATTGTGCATGTGAACATTCTAAACTCTGTGCGTACAAACAACTTAAGTAATGTTTTTACACACAATTGATAAATATAGCCCCAGGCGAGCTGTTGGACACGAGTTTTATAGAGAGTCATTGACATTACTTGCATTCTAGCTTTCAGAGGACACAGAGGAAAGTTAGGAGAGAAAAACAGTGGAAACTTTTTGTCAGTCAGAGAACTCTTAAGTAAATATGACCAAGTATGACCCAGTTTTAAAACAGTTAATTAAAAAAGACACCAAAGTAAAATGTCTTAGGCCACAGATACAAAACCAGCTGATTAATTTACTGTTAAAAAAAACTACAGAATGAAATAGTTACTGAGATAAAAGAGGCTCAGTTTTATTATGATATTATGGACACAACACAAGATATAAAAAAGGAAGACCAACTTCGACAAGTATTTCGATATGTGACGTTATCCCATGATGTTAATGAAATTATAATCAAAGTAAAAATCAATGAGAGCTTTTTGGGTTTCCATAACATTACAGATCAAAGTGCTCAGGGGCTAGAGACCGAAATAGTGAAAATGATCGAAGACAAAGGCCTGTCAGTTAAAAAATGTTGAGGACGGGTAGGATTGAGCAAGCACAATGAATGGAATTTACTCTGGTGTCCAGAAATGAATAAGTGAAAAATAATTCATATATTTGTCATGTGCACCGTGCTGCTCGTAATTTTAATTTAGTACTGAATGATGCTTGCATGAACATTTCGTGCAGTGACTATACTCATTTTTTAGTCAAAGCATCAAATGGTGGGAACTCCTTACTAAAGTAACGTCTTCTGCAAACCTGATGCTGAAAAAACTGTCCCCCAGACGCTGGGCATCCAGGCACAATGCTCACCTTGCTCAATGCTTCCACTTTGTTGATATTATGAAAGCACTAAGTACAATCATTCTATAGTGTAAAAAGACAGATGAGCATGGAGACCTTCGAGTTTGTGCTCATGGTTGTGATCCAGTCCAAAGTACTAGAGACTGTAAACAACGTATGGAAACTGCTTCATTCTAAGGACATGGACCTTTTTCTAGTAGCTAAAAATGTCAAATAGTGCAACAGAGACCTTTGCAAGCTTTAGAAAGCAGTTTGGAGTAAAGCTATTGCATCTTCACTTACAAGTAGTTGGGGAATTGAACAAAAGTTTTTACCGAAAAATGATTACGACGTGTACAACAACATTTTGATGAACTCTGTGAAGACCAAAGATCATCTAACCCTGAGGAAAATGTTAAGGTAGCTGTGTTCTAAGCCAGCATTGACATTATTGTTGCTCAGTTTAAAACATGTTTCTGTGGAATGAACACTGTAGTCCTTTTGAACTTCTTAGTGCTAATGACGATGCATTATTTAAATCAGCCAAGTCCCTGGCAGCTCAGTACGAAGGGGATTTATCTCCAGACTTTCCTACACAGCTACTGTCATTCAGAACCGCATTGAAAGACGAAATACAACAGATTGCTGGTGGTACCATTAAAGATCTAACTGAGCTTTTATTTCTGAAACATAACGCTATAGTGCTGAGTGTTTTGAATGTTGCAAGGTGCACTGAAACTCTTTTTGACTATACCACTTACTGTGGCGAGTGCAGAAAGGTCCTTTTCAAAACTGAAATTGATCAAAAACTACCTTAGAAGTTCAATGACCCAGAAGAGGCTGTCAGGACTGTCAACCTTGAGCATAGAGAGTGAACAAGCAAGGCGATGAGATGTGAAAGCCTTAATAAAGGAGTTTGCACAAAAAAATGCAAGACAGCAATCTCACTTTTAGTAAAATAAGTGATGATGCCCGTTTTAAAAAGAAAAAGAAGCACCGTTCCCCAGTCTTACAGCAGCAAGCAGGCACTGATTGTCCAGCTCTTCACGGGTTAGACAGGACAAGCCTACTTCACTGAGAACACTCCCAAGCAAAAGGTCAGACAATGGTTTTATATATTTTGAGGGGAAAGCTTTTGGTTTCATAGTGAAGGGAAGTTTTAAAGGAATTAAGATTTATAGGAAATAAGTGATTTTGTTTAAGTAACAGTTGTTCGTGTTGGTTTATACATGTGTGTGACTGCTGCATGAGAGGAGGCTTCTCAGCTATGCTGATGCGCTGAGGGACCCCCCCACCATATTTGGTGGGGTGGCCCTGGCATTTTGTGTTAAGCCACAGGTCCCTGATAACAGCAACTTGGATCAAGGAGCCCATGACACAATGCATCTTGACAGAGGACCCCACTCAATGAATTCACACAAGTGTAATATCATCTTCTCCTTACAATCACCCACCTTTGTTGTGTCGTACATATATATGCTCTATGTAGGGTATCAGTTATTAATGTGTGAAAGATGTCATTTCCGTCACATTTAAATAGAATAAGGTGACTTGTGAATACATCACCGGTGGGGTGGGGTGGGGGTGGGGTGGGGGGGGGGGTATGAAGTAAGTTGTTGAGGCATTTAGTCTTGGCAAAAAAAATAAAAAATACTAAGAACAAAACTGTAAAGGAATCCTTTAAACTGAACCATAACACTTGCTTCAATAGCAATGCATTGTTCAGTTTGTTTGCTGCATATATAAATCAGTGTTTTTTTGTTTGTTATTTGCATACTAATTAGAGTTAGCCCTTATATGAACAAAGTGCTCTATTCAGCTGAATAAACCATTTGACCCATGTTGGGGAAGCAAACCCCATGGTACTGTCTCTGTTACATATAATGTACAGTTTTAGGCTTGTTGTCTGTGTAGCTGAGCCTCAAGAGCAGTGACCTTGATTGGTCTAGGAGTCTGCAGCAGAGCAAGGCCTTGCTGCTTGTATAACCTACTGCATGTACAATAGTTTCTTTGCTCTGCACTGCAAGACTATCAGTGTGTTGGACTTAACATTGATTTATTTAAAGATACATATAGAAAATCTATTTTCATGATGTTAATTGTCTTAACAGACTGAATTAGAACCTATTCATTTATATTTGAAGTATGCGATACATAAAGTAGGACCATTGTATATACTGTCACGCACCAATAAAGTGCACATTCACACAAAGGTTTATTATTTTCTGTCACAAATCTTACCAAAAACTTGACATATAACACAGTAATGTACATGTTTTTTTTTTTATTTATGCAAATGTATTTCACATCTTTAGTTTTGACTTAGTAAATTATTTTGTTTAATTAATTTTAAATGACAAATGCCCCTAAACGCACTTCATGATAGCAGTTTATGTTGTATTGCTTTTAGACTGTGTTAACCTTTTTTTTTTTTTTTTACTGATCTCAACCTTTCTTTAATTTGACAGTTCATCTCTTTTGTTGTTCTTCTAACCAAATTCCTTTCTCGCTTCTTGCAGAAT
Source organism: Polyodon spathula (assembly GCF_017654505.1). Taxonomy (NCBI): domain Eukaryota; kingdom Metazoa; phylum Chordata; class Actinopteri; order Acipenseriformes; family Polyodontidae; genus Polyodon; species Polyodon spathula. Next base: position 3,833,274 of record NC_054546.1, on the reverse strand, counting down.
TCTCAGTAATAACAAAATCTCACTGCTGAAGAATGGCTCATTCTTTGGTCTGCGTTCCCTGGAGAGACTGTGAGTAACTGACCCAGTTCTGTTTCATTGTAGCTTGTGATTTCTTTAGTGTGCACAAAGACAGACGGGTATTAATAATAATAATAATAATAATAATAAATAATAATAATAATAATAATAATAATAAATAATATAGGACCTATACAGGTAAAGATAGTGATTAGTTCTAGATCGAAGTTACTTGGCGGTTTCTCTGTAAATGAAAAGGAAAGGTAGTGTGTGTGTGTGTGTCTGTGTGTGTGTCTGTGTGTGCGTGTGTGTGTGTGTGTGTGTGTGTGTGTGTGTGTGTGTGTTGGGGGGGTGGGGGTCATTGTTTAACCTCAAAGCACATCTCAGTCAAATATTTCAAATAATAGGTGCTGCTGAAATGCAAGATGCAGTCTGCTTCATCAGTGCTGCTAAAATAGCAGATGCACTCTACATCATCTGGGCAGTAATGGAGAGCAATCAATTCTGTATAGAGAGAGGCTTCCTGTACTCTATACAATAAATAGCACTTTGTATGTTTCATATACAGTACAATTGAATCTGAAGGGCTTTGTAAATGAGGCTTTTAGACTAATTTTATCCGTGGAAGATGTGATATGTATGTGGGTTTTTTTTGTTTGTTTTATTTTATATGATAGCTAGTTTAAAATGGGAAAGAAGCATGGTCCTCAGTATGTTCATTTAAAATGGCTTCATTTGCAAAACCTCAAAGTGAATCACCACCTTTATATGTCATTGACAGCTTAAAGTGGACTTTCGACAGGGGCAACTGAGTTGCTTAGGTCATTAAACCTTAAAATGCTATATTTGCCAAACTGTAAAACTGGGCTTTCCTCTTCAGAAGAAAAAGCAAAATCCTGCTTTTGTTACTGGAGTTGTGCAGCATTGTGCTTTCTGATTTTGTGACAAGTGCAACCCTCTCATTAGTGGTTTTGCCTGTTAAAAACCTGAGATTGCTGCACGTTAATCAGACTAACAGTTTGCGTTTAATTGTTCTTAACCTTTGGTGGGAACAGAAAGTACATAAGACATGGGGCCAGTGGGAGAAATGGTTTGAAGCCAGTTTTTCCCAGGAGTCAGTTCTGCAAAGTGAATTTCAACACATAATAGCTGATTCAGACTTAGTTGACTTTAATTATGTCTGACTTTAAATTTGTTTTGTCTGCAGTCTGAGACTTTTTGACCACATTTAAAGAAATGGCATCACATTAATGGCATATTTTAGCATAAAAAGCTAAGGAAATGTAAGGGACTGGGATACAGAATTCTGTACATATAAATGCAGGATTTGGCAATACAAAAACATTGGACTGAAAAATGTAGGATGTAGGTTATATTGTATACTGAGACCTGGAGAAATGTTTGTTATATCAGGGTGTTCAGTACAGTTGGGTTTGGCAATTTGCTGTATCAGAATAATGAAGAAACACCTAAACTGAATTGAACATCTTTTATACAGTAGTTCTTTCAAGACGTCTTCACGTTGATCAACATTTAAACTCTGTTTTTTAAAAGAAAACAGGTAAGAAATTAAAAAGTACATTTACATTCTGAATATAGTAATTACGTGCCGTTTCTCTTGATAAGCATATCCAGCGTCGATTTGTTTCATATTTTGCTTTTCTCAATGCACGCTGTTTCAGTCTTGTTATCGCCTCACTTCTGTTGCCATAGTTGCAGTTTGTGTGAAGATGGCAATGGTTGCATATGTCACACATGATCCGCTCTACAATAGGTTATCTATGAATCATCCTTATCTTCGAATTAGCCTACCAAGGTGTGACAAAGAATGAATCTTGGTTATAAATCTCCCTCCCGACCTGTGAGGTTGCTTCTTAAAGGGAACAGAGTGCTCCGATCTAGATGGTCAGACAATGCATTCCAAGGGTCAGATGAAAGTGGGCCATCTAGAAAGGGGGTGGAGCTATGGTACACCAAGTCATTGCTCCAGAGGGAAAGCTATGTGGCAACCATGGATTGGAGGAGAAACGGTTGCGCTCACTAACCAAGGGGGGGGTGGGGGAGGGTTCTGACGGTACAAAAGAGAACATGGCTAGGTGATCTGTTCCTTTTGTTATGGCTAAGAGTGAACCGAGAAAGAAGAACTGTAAAATAACCAGGAATGTTTTGTTTGTTTGTCGTGTCTAATTACACTGTTTGTTATTATTAGACGGCGAAAATGATCCATAGCCGTTGCTACAGGCCAGTGCTAAACCCGGACAACACTCACAACTGCACAAATAAATTGTATTTCACCACAAGCACTCTAGCATTCACTCTGGACGTGATCATGCGTGTGTGTTTCTGTGTATATTCTTTCAAACTGTTTTTATTATTTGGGACTGTAAACCCATCATTTGGAACAGTGCAGTACACATTGCTGTGTATTGCCTGGGACTATTCTTTGCGGTCGCCAGACAAGGATTACAAATGAAACGTATTTTTTGGACCGTGAACTTTGTTATCTGTCTTCATAATCACCACTACACCTGCACACTGCAACCCACTTTTCCACACAAGGGCTTTGTTTTTCACTGAGAGAATAACACATTCACACTGGAGAAAGTTCACTACCAAGATTGTTTTATCCAAGTAGACTTTGAAAAATTGATCATTCTAATAAGGCTAATTTGCTTGGACTGTTAAAAGGGGCTTTGTTATAGAAGGGTTCATTATAGTGAAGTTAGACTGTATAATATACCAACTTAAATATTGTTTGGTATGCGTTTTCTGTCTAAATCTGGATAAATGAAGTACACTGACCGTGTTAGCACCATTGACCATGACAAATCAGCACAAGACCACAATGTCATGTATTATGCCAGCTGAAACTGTTGGCAGACATCTTAATCCAGCTAACAAACTGTATTGAGGTTAAGAGCAGCAACAAGCCTGTGTCAAGCAGCTGCCTCTGTCCCAGGAAACCTGGCATATCGATGTCTGTAGGTTGTCTCTTAAACAATTTTAAATACCTGTGTGCCTGGTGTGTCCACTTACAGTATATTAGGATATTTGTCAAAACCGTGAGTGATCTTGAGGTAAAAACCTTAATGAATGTAGCTCAGGATAGGCCTGGGAGGTTAAGATGTTGCAGACAGCTACAGTGGGAACCAATTAAAACCATATCATTATCAGCTTTTGAAAGCTAGCCAGACAAAATGAAAGAATGAAAATTAGTTACACGTTATCAATAGCTTCCTTCTGGTACTGTCTGACAGGACAAATGAAAAGTAGTACTGAACACTGGCAGAGGTCGTGTATACTTTTGAAATTTTTTCTGGCTTAGGGTATGTATTCTTTGTTATAAAGCTCACCTTTCAACTCTCAAGCAGTTTTTCAAATAGGGAGTTTATACTTTTCAAGGTAATGTGTCACTTATTCCCACTTACTTATACCTATTTTATTATATTTGTACTAGAGCAAAATAGAAAGTATTCAGTCAGAATGAATTATTGATATGCATTACAGCAGTACCCATATATACTGACACACACTTTTTAATTTCAGTATTTTTCCTTAAAAAAATGTTTTTCATGTGTTAATGAAGATAATTTCGTACTGTTTGTCAGATTTACAGTGATCTGACGAACACTAGCTTTCAAGACCTCTTCTGGTCTAAGTAGAAATAACACAGTTTCTTCAAAGACGACTATTGAGGTCTTGAAAGCGAGGGTTTATAAATCACAATAGTTTATATATATATATATATATATATATATATATATATATATATATATATATATATATATATATATATATATATAATATATATAGTTTTTTTTCTTCTGAGTGGCATTTAATAATAAACACTGATTTTGTTTAAATGTTTCGGTGCAATATCAAAGCTCTTGGTCCAGAGCCCAGAGTTTTGAATCCAATGGAGTATTTCTGGATCAAGTTAAAAGGGTGATAAAAGACAGACTTCAGTTACTGCATGTTTTAACTGTCAAGAAGACCATGCGGGTTATAAATGTTTGGCAAATCAATAGCCAAGTATACAATCATTTTTCAAACTGTTTTGCAGACTTCCTTTTTAATAACTTTTCCAGACATATTTTAAAAATCAATTATCTGATTTATAATCCCTGGATGGTGGATTCAAAAGTAATAAATAAATAAAAAGATATGTACTGGAGTGTTATCATAAATTGTCCTTGGCTTTGCCTCATGGAAACCATGTATTGGTATTCTTCAAAATTGTTATGCACACACACATCCTTTTAGAGATACAGATAGAACTGTTTCACTAATCTGACCACTTACTGTGGTTTGACAATTTATATAAAGCAGGAAGAGCAGTGAGCCAAATGTACAGCTTGGGGCTGGAATAACAGTATTTAAAGAAATAATATAGATTTATACATTCTTGGCAGTTGTTTAGGGTGCAGTCGATAAGATTGAAACCGCAGTCAAATAGGATGTGGAATGGAATGAAGACACTTCCTGATTGGATGTGGAATGGAATGAAGACACTTCATGATTGGATGTGGAATGGAATGATGACGCTTCATGACAGAACATGTGTTGGTTTAGCAGTATGGTGAGGAAAGCTTTCCAAATGCCAGTTTGATTTCTTCTGTAACATGAACAAGAATGGATTCAGCTAAATGGTCTGACTGAATTCCACATGATTGGATGTGGAATGGAATGAAGACACTTCATGATTGGATGTGGAATGGCATGATGACACTTCATGATTGGATGTGGAATGGAATGAAGACACTTCATGATTGGATGTGGAATGGCATGATGGCACTTCGTGATTGGATGTGGAATGGCATATTGACACTTCATGATTGGATGTGGAATGGAATGAAGACACTTCATGATTGGATGTGGAATGGAATGAAGACACTTCATGATTGGATGTGGAATGGCATGATGGCACTTCATGATTGGATGTGGAATGGCATGATGGCACTTCATGATTGGATGTGGAATGGCATGAAGACACTTCATGATTGGATGTGGAATGGAATGAAGACACTTCATGATTGGATGTGGAATGGCATGATGACACTTCATGATTGGATGTGGAATGGCATGATGGCACTTCATGATTGGATGTGGAATGGCATGATGACACTTCATGATTGGATGTGGAATGGCATGATGGCACTTCATGATTGGATGTGGAATGGCATGAAGACACTTCATGATTGGATGTGGAATGGCATGAAGACACTTCATGATTGGATGTGGAATGGCATGAAGACACTTCATGATTGGATGTGGAATGGCATGAAGACACTTCATGATTGGATGTGGAATGGCATGAAGACACTTCATGATTGGATGTGGAATGGCATGATGACACTTCATGATTGGATGTGGAATGGGATGATGACACTTCATGATTGGATGTGGAATGGCATGATGACGCTTCATGACAGAACATGTGTTGGTTTAGCAGTATGGTGAGGAAAGCTTTCCAAATGCCAGTTTGATTTCTTCTGTAACATGAACAAGAATGGATTCAGCTGAATGGTCTGACTGAATTCCACAACGACAAGAGGATTAAAGTCCAGGGCTTGTAACCAGAAGGCCCCCTGTTCAAATCCCACCTCTGCCACTGACTCATTGTGTGACCCTGAGCAAGTCACTTAACCTCCTTGTGCTCCATCCTGCAGATGAGATGTTAAATCAATGTCTTATTGTAAGTGACAATTAAGTGCACAGCCTACCTCTGTAATGTGCTTTGTGATGGATAGCACCATGAAAGGCACTATGTAAAGATAAAGGTATTATTATTATTAACCACTACTCGCATTTGAAATACAGTATCTGTGTTTCATTAAATGCTGATACCGTTGAGCTATGAGGTGAAAGGGTGATGCTTTTTGAACATGTCTTTAGAAATGCATTGGAGAAAGGTGGTGGAAGCATCAGGTGCTATATAGAAAATGGTTGTCTTAGGATTGAGCTTAAAAGAAGCACACGGAACCCAATATATGAAGACAAGACCAGAAGAAAAATTCAGTTCCTTGTGGGCTGTCTGGCAAGGCACATCTTTGAAAAGCCTCCCTGTACCATGAGAAATCACTGAGGTGGGACAACATCTTTAGTCTCTGATCTTCATTCAAAGCACACCTGCTACAGGCATCAGCTGTGTCAGCGCTATCGAGGTTAACTCTGCACAGATCTTGACGCACCAGTTGTTATGATAGACAATAATAGGTTAAAATGATTCCAGGTCTTTCTACTAGGAGTAAAGGCCAATGAGCCACTATTAAATCTGACTGTATTGTGTTTTTGTAATCTAGCTTTAAGACCATAAATGCTGTGCAGCAGAGTACCTTTAAAAAGCACCAATGTTATAAATCAAAGGCTAGCTCACAGAGCAGAATACATGCTGTATAATCATATGTATTACATTATTGTGGTACAGTACAGTATGTATTCCAAAACCATCAATCTACTGGAGAGGTTTAGTCCATAGCTTTTACTTATTAGGAATGTTGCCTCAATACTTGTTAGGATCAAAGTTCAACCAGGTACAGATTCCACAAGTTCAGTTCTGCTGTGAATAACAGCCCGCTGTTCAATCAATGCATGTACCAGCCAGAGTGGCTGGCAGATGTGGATACTGACAAAGACAACGTACTGTACTTTTAATTGCAGCGATGTTCAGTCAGGCCATTAAATTTGTGAAAAGTCTGCATCCATGCTCCTTGAACCGGTCCAGTCAAACTATTCCATTGTGACCTACTATGAATCTGACACATCACTCAAACAAACATATTACTGACATCCCCTGCAGGAAAAGTGTCATAAGTGGTCCAGTAATAAAAACCTATCCAAGCCAAACTACCATCAGCACCTTGGTCAGTTGATATAACATCATCCTGGCTCTGTGCTTATTGTGGCTTTTATACTCTCGCCCTATCATTTGTATTAAGCAAAGTGAAGGCTGCATCATCTGACCACTGTGTTTTTTCCAGTCATCTGTGGCCCACTCCCGATGATCCATGCACTATTGAACTCTCCCGTTACATAGCAGGATGTGTGTAATACATGACTATGAAAATGTAACTTTTGAATGATAGAAGTTATATAAATAGATTGTTTTATGAAACATGAAGACCATATCCTATCTGTTTAATAGCTCTGCATACAACAATAAGAAGCTATGGGACAAGCAATGAAGTTAGTCTGTGTGTAGCTATGGAAGTCCATTGTTGGACCTTGACCCCTGCTCATCTCTCAGTCAGCAAGGGAATGTTGTGGCTTGGACTTGCGTACAGTATTGTTACGTTAGAATAATTTATGTTCCCCAAGATTATAGATATTTCTTGATAGCTACAATAGTACAAAGTAAATCCCCACTGATGTGATACATGCACAGGCGTTGTTGCTCAGACATGATAGATTTTTTTTATCCTACAATTCCTGAAGCTAAATCATTTTCATTTGTGAATTGTTTTCACTCATTTTATTGTACACTTTCTGGTGTATTTATTTCCTTAATCATATGTCTTTGTTGGAACCAATAGACATGCATTTATTATTTTATCAATGTAATCAACAAATACCTATTTATTTAAAAACAATCTGTTGAAACCTAACATCTTGTTTTCAGGATGCACTGAACAGCAATTTACAACACGCAAACATACAGAACAACAGAACACCTACAATATTATGTAGATCAAAAAAGCAAATACCTGGCAGATAAAATTGTATTGGTAACTCAATGAATTACTAAAATCTTAATGGATCAGATTCTGCTCATTATCATGCATCTTCTAGAGTGCAGGCTTTGAAAACACAATGCGTTGAGCATATACTGTAGAATGAAACCCTGTCAAGTGTTGTTGCATAAAATACGCAGAGGTAGCATTCTATAGAGGAACCCCAATGCAGCTTGAACACTTATGTTGTAAAATGGCCTTTCCCCTCATTAGTCTGTTACATGTACTTGGTACATGAATGTGAATTCATTCCTTTTTATTCAGAGTACAATAGGGGTTGTGCTTTTTCCCACTCAGCATCTCCTCAATGGGTGAATAGTTTAGCTGTCCCCCACAAGTGAACTGCCACAGACGTCCCAGCCCTTCAGAGCGGTAGATGTTTGCCCATTACTGTATGCCTTTTCCTCCCATAATTACAGTATAACCTGTAGTTTTGGAAAAGAGACAACATATGAATACCCCTGCTGCTTCTACTATTGCATTTCATATTTAATTAGTCTCTTATAAACTTTGAGGTGAAAGGTTTTATGTAATTAGATAAGAGAGCCTATCCTTTTAGTGCACAGTTAATGGTTATGGAATGAATGGCTGAACCAGAAAATCTAATTACAGTGGTTGTTTTTCTGTAAAATATATGTATAATTAGAAGACCTCCAAGTCGAAAGAACAAGTCGACTATTGTACAGTACACACACACACACACACACACACACACACACATATATATATATATATATATATATATATATATATATATATATATATATATTAAAGTAAATCAAATATAGTAAATATATAAAGTTTACTGTTCATAAAACTGCACTTTTCTGTTTTTCAACAGTTTTAAATATTTGAAACATCATTTTATTGATAAAAACAAACTTTAAATAACTCATGTAAAGTAAGTATCCTCTGTCCAGCTCTGCATGAAACCAATATAACTAGAAACTTTTTTTCAAGTATTAGGTGAAATATTATGGCAAGTATAAATTAATACAAACAAAAGGTATAAATCTATGCCAAAATAATGAGTTCATAAATGTGAAATGTAAATATGTCAACAATATCTATGCCCAAGCACCTGTGCTGTTAAATGATTCTGAAATGCTGTGAGCACTGGCAGCTCAAATACTCAAGGTGAAGGCTTTCTGGTTGAATTCCACTGGAAGGCAAGGACTTGGGAAATGCTTCTTTGTTTAAGCATTAATTTGCTTGAAGTTATCCAGCTGTAGTTCAAGCCCTTAGAGATGAAATTTCTTTTATACAACCCGAGCAGATGATTGATATGCCTTGCTGATGGTTTGTGTGACCTCAGAAATACAGCCGTTATATTCAGTATTTTTAATGTGCCTAACAATATGCACAGTGTGTGTGTGTGGCATGAGGCCTTGATTGTACAACAGAAAACAACAGAAAACAAACACTTGAATTTCAGAGAACCTCAGAATTATTTTTATTATTATTATTAATTTGTAATGAGACCATTCAACTCTGAAGACACCAGCATTTCTGGATTGTAGTGTGTAAAACATAATTAGTTATTTTCATCCTTTTTTAAGTAAGGGAATAATCCAGTCCTGTGTCTTACTAAAATGTTTAAGTGTTTTTAATAAAAACCGTGTTTACACTTACAGAAAGGAAAACATGGGCCTGCGCTTTTTGTCAGGTTTGATTTCATGGCGATTACAGATGCTGTTTTTTTTTTTTTTTTTTTTTTTCCATTCCTGGTAGGGTAGGATTGCAGCTTGTGTAGGCCTGTGTGGCTTTCTTTATTTAACAAGTGAAATATATATTAACTGCTTAACATTTGAGTATAGCTCTAAAAAGAGGCTGGACCGCACGTCACTCATGCCTGGCACAGTTGGTTTGATTGGCACAAAACAGGCTCTAAACCGAATAAGCCAAATGACTCAATTATCCTCTTACCCAAGAAAGCAAATGTCTCCTGGTATCAGAGTTAATGTTAAGGAAGCATTAATGGAAGCCTTTTTGGCACTCTTTATCACTCCTGTAATACTTGTAAACAGTGGGATTGAATATTCATGATTTAATCTTCCTTTTGCCAAAGTAGAATCCCTGCTACAATATACCAAAAACACAATGCAACATACTGCAGATTGTAGTCTAAAGAAACAGTGTTTGCACTGTGTAAGGCAGCACTGCCAGACAGGTCTAGGAGGACCAGTAAAGGGGGAAAGCATTTAGAGAAAAGGAATAATGAATTGTATAAATGAGTCTTGATTGCAGTTTAAATATTAAAGACACAGTGAGGCTTCAGTGTGTTGGAGGAAATAGTTTCAAACATTTATTTGTATTGGATAAATTAACCAAGGCTTATTTCAGTCATTTGGTTTTTTTTTGTTTTTGTTTTTGTTTTTTTTATATATTTTTCTAGCATAACAAAGCTTTGACTTGATTACCTTTTGGTAGAATTCAAGCTGGATAATTAATACATCTACCAACTGTAATATTGGGTTGAGCCCATTGTTTGCCCTGATCATAGCCTTAACATGACCTGGCACATGCTACACAAGGTGCTGGAAGGGATCTGAAGGGATGCTAATCTATTCAATCACTAATATTTCATGAAATTGGTGCAGACAACTAGGCAAAGAATTATGATGGCCAACGTTCAAGTTCATCCCAAACATGCTCAATTTGATTTTGATTGAGATCCAGGGATAGTGGTGGCCATGGAAGATGCCTGAAGTCTCTGTCATGCTCCTAAACTATTCTGGCATGTTGAATGCATGCATTATTGTCATGAAAGAAGGCATTGTGGAGTCACAACAATGTTTCAGCAAAATATAGCAGCTTGATAGTGCTGCAGGGATTCCATATCTAATTCTAATAGAATGATGCCAAATCCAGTCAGGAATACTGATCCTAATAAAGTGTGCAGGTTTTGTAATTTTGACCTACCTGTAGAGTAACAGTTTTATAAAGTTCTAGCACCTGTAAATTATTGAAACTATATTAATATTTTATAATTAGACGGTCTGTGCAATTCAACATCAGCGGAAAATATACAAACCCTAGCAGGACTCTGAGGGTGCTTACTTGCCTTGCATTAATATTGCAGTATGCAATAAATCCTGACACATTAAGTAACCTGTCCTTCTCACTTTTTCAGAGATTTGAAGAATAATTTAATTAGTACCATTGATCCTGGGGCATTTCGTGGACTTTCAGAACTAAAGAGGCTGTAAGTATAAGAGCAAACATACAGTAACAGTACAGAACAGCCCAGCACTACATCCGGGATTGTTATACATACAATGATCCTGATTGAAATCAATTTTGTGACACAGTGACCAAACTTTTAATACCGTTTTTATTTAAGCCTGTTATTGTTTTTAACATTTGGCCCTAAACTAAACTGATTGTACATATTGTCATACTGTATGGTTTAGATAGTGTATATGCTGTAAAAAAAAATTCAAAATGTTTTTTTGTAATTGTAATTTAAATCTTTGCCCCAGCAAACCACATGTGCTCCATTTCTATTACCCATTGTTAATTTAAATAGAGGGGATTAAGGAATAGGTATCTTAAACATTGAATATGTTGGACTACAAACATCTTTGCCAGATGTGACTTTAAAGTGAGCAAACCAAGATAATGTAAAAATGAAATTGTTCTGACACATAAAAAACGCTCGAAAGGTAGTAAAAAAAAAAAAATAACATAAAGGTTTTTTTTTTTTTCACACTTTAGAAAGCTCCTGGAATTGACCTTATTATAACTATAGTTTACGATTTGCAATGCACATCCGGGAATTGGAGCTGCTTGTAGTAATTTGAGAGGTCCACTTACTGGTGATTATAGGAAGATTTGAGTTTACTCTTCTACAGCTGCATTGGGGCACACACTTCAATTAAAGCAGGATAGGGAAGCAGAGCTTTGACTGTAATTAAGAAAGTAAATTAAGAAAATAAGTAGCATGCTGATGGAAAATGAGCACGGGGACATCCAAGCTGTTATTCAGGTCATCAGTAATTTGCTTAATCCTTTTCCATACACCACCCACCAGTGGACCCTAAAAGCCACGGGACTGTAGAGGCATGAGGTTTATCAGCTTTCCTTTCTTCTCAGGTTCTATTTATTTAAGGGCTTGTGGTGTTGACTGGACCGGGTTTGGTACTGCGTTGTGTGTGCCTGTTCCATAACTCTTAAGTGGTCTAGACCCTCGATTTGTTTATTACTTATTTTATTCCTATTGGAATGCTTATATTTTCCTAAGAAAAGTGTTACTGTATTTCTAAAAGTCAAATTTACAGTAGAAATGCACTCAAGAAGTTATGTCTTCAATGCCCAAACGTAGTATCAAACAATTGCAAGCTAATCAGTTTAGTTTATATTTAAAATGTGTTTTTAAAGTCTGCTCAGCGAAGTATTGTTGTGGATTTAAAAAAAAAAAAAAAGGAAATAGTCAACGTGCACTTTTTTAACTCAAGAAACTAAACGTTTATTTTAACAGTACAAGGATGCACTTTCTTTCTGTTGTATAAGGGAGTATAGCTTTGCACCAATTGTTTTGATATGGGAACTTTTATGACAATTACAGGGCATTTGTTGTTTTAGGGACCTGTCCAATAACAGGATTGGCTGTTTATCTCCTGAAATGTTCGGAGACCTCAGCAATCTGTTCAAACTGTAAGTACTTTTTAATTTTTTTTTTTTATTTGCTTTACATTGCGCAGTGGCAGCCAATAAAAGCTATTGCCAAATTTTCTGCCAGTAAGTACTTAAGCATTCTTTGTCTCAACTCGAATAACAATTCACCCAGAGTGGTAATGCAGAAAGCAGAGCGTTACATTGCACTGTTTTCATGCCATGACCACAAAGCGGTTACCCAAACCAAATCTATCTTTCTGCCATCAGAAATTTAAGGTATGTTACATTCCTATCTATTGTAACACTGTTGTGTCTATCCTCTAGAACAGGGGTCTCCAACCCTGGTCCCGGAGAGCCCCCATTCAGCAGGTTTTACAGGTGTCTTTACATCATCAGTGGCTAAAGATCTGGAACACCTGTTGTTCTTGACTAATTATGCCAGTAATTGGTTCAATTAAGTAACTGAGAGATTGGTTGAAACCAAAACCAGCAGGCACATTAGCTCTCCAGGACCAGGGTAGGAGATCTCTGCATTAGAAACTTGTAGAATACATATCCTGGGTGTATACCAAGTAATGCTACTGCATACAGTACAATAAAGGAATATAACTTCGAATTGTATAATTTTATTCAAGGTTTACAGAATTCTCTAAAATATCGCCCCATCTCTCAACATTTATGATTAAATACTATTTAAAACCTATAAATGCAGCGTTTTAACTGTAATGGAAAAAATACATTTATAAAACAAGTACTGAGCATGGGGATATCCCAACCAGTAAGATGTGTCTGTTTAATCTCTTTACATCAATATGTATCATTACATTACTATTTAAAAGCAATCTATTTGCATTAATTTGACACTACTCCCAACCTCCCGCCAAAACAGACACGAAGATAGCTTGTGCTTCTTCCACTTGCTGGGACATCCTTTTTGTTGAATGTGGAACTGTTTTTGTGCTACAGTAATATGTGTTCTGCATTTTGTTTTGTTTTTTTAAGGAATTTATCAGAAAATATTTTTTCAACTCTGTCTCAAGGGTTGTTCATCAAACTGGTCTCACTTAAAGTCTTGTAAGTATGGCCCTCTAGTACCTGTCTGTTGGGATTCTTCAATCTCTTGTTTTGTAAAATAGGCCATAGTTGTTTCCTAATTCCATTATATATTATTTAGTATATAGCTTATTTTTAGTACTACTGTGTTTTTTATTGCTTAACTTTAAGAGCTCTTACACAATCACGAATAACCATGAACAAGCTTATGCAATACACTGAAACTCTGCAATAATGCTACTGTGTTTTATAGTTCTATTTTTGTGCCACACAAGGTGTGTAAAACCTGTGTCATGTCTAATGATTTCTTAAACAGGCATTTTAGCACAGAATCACTCTTCTGTGACTGTAACCTAAAATGGTTATTAGACTGGGCCAGAAACAACGCCGTCCAGATAGGAAATGAAACCCTGTGTGTTTACCCGAGCACTTTGCATGGACTAGAACTCCGCAGTTTGGGGGAACAACAGCTAAAATGTGGTAAGTGAAAATAGGTTCATTAAACTTATGTAGAATGCAAATTGAATTTTGTGGCCTTAGTTTGTCGTTGTGTTGTAGTTTGTGGTTTGCTGATAGCTGCCTACATTTATCGTGATTTATTTTTGTCTATGCAGTAAAATCACACTCTACAATCTCTAAAAAACTACTGAGATTATCATAAAAGTGATGGTTAAGGAATGGGTTCCAGTCTTACACTACACTGTGTGTTACAAATGTTTTCACAGGTTCCTTATTCTGTGATATTTGTGAGTCTTTTCTGTGTGTCTTTATTGCAGGTTGTCTGTTTGCCCCTGTGTGAAACAATCAGGTTAACAAATGTCAAAAATAAGGCCAATTTAAATCCCCCAGCATTCAGTAATTGGCACTGTCCACAAAGGAATATTTTTTTAGGTTCTGTAGGCTACAATCTGTTATTATCGCTACCATGGAGTAAACTGTTTTGCAATCTGAACCAAGCTCTTTAAATTCCTACCAAAAAGTCCTCGGGGGAAAAAAAAAAAGCGGCTATAAATAAAAAAATAAATGCTCACACAAGCATCGTCAAGATTAGTTTGTCTTCATTAGTGAGGGCCATGCATATTCAAATATTGACAGTGGAGAGGACTTGCGGCCTACAATCACAGCATGCCAGCCTGGCTGGGAGACCTTTTGGAAACAGTGGCATTAAAAAGTGAGGTTGTGGGTGGCTTGCAGGACCCTAACCCTTTTAGAGAACCAGTCCTTTGAATTCTGCTCTAAAGAACTGACAGGCAGTTTTCTTATGCTGAATGGTCCTTTTGCTTGCTTTTCTGTTGTTGGGTTGGGGGACGTTACCATGGAAACTGTGTTGAGAGATCAGGTGAGTGGGAACACCAATCTCACTGGAAGCTCTTCTTTTTAAGATATTTGTGTTTTTCTAGAATTCATTTTTTTAATTATCTAGTGCAAACGGTGCAACTTGAAATCTGCAGCGTCTTTTTTAAATTCGTCAATAAAACAGTGAATGTTGCTGTAGATTTCCACAGCTCAAAAAGAATCCCACAGCACATGCAAAGTATCTGGTCAGATATTTGAGTAATGCTAACACTTTCAATTGTTTAGAAGGATTTGTTCGTACAGGACTGTCTGGCACTTTAGCACTACATCAGCAGAGTGGGCGTGTGTCTGTATTTTCCATTCAGCTCTAAATAATATTTGTAGGGAATATGGTCTGCTGCTTGAGAATATACATTTTACTCAGGGCTTCCTGCATTTGCAGACATTATTTCATGACCTAAACCTGGATGGAAAACATACGTCTGTCAGCCCAAGCAAAGTTCTTGTATGTTTTGAATTATCCTGCACTGCCCAGTCTCGGCATGGAATTGGGTACGACACGGCACTGTGGAGAGGATTCACTAATTCTAGCCTATTGCCATGCTTGTAGGCTTGACTGTGAAAGAGTTGAAAAACTATCAAATACACATTTTTTAAAGAGTATCCACTATAGGATTACTGTATTTAGGCTGACTTAAAATATCTTGAAAACGATTATGTTTAGCGATCTCCAAGTTGTTTGGAGACAGGACTTACCCATAAAGTGACTTTTATAGAAGTACAACACAAGCAGAAACTGTGATAAATAGAATTATAAATATTTTTCTTCTCGAACTGTAAAAAACGTGACTTATCATCATCACACTTTTTTAGTGTATTTTGTTAGTCAGCACCTCTTCAAAGCTACAAGGGCTATTAATCACAGCCAAAGTTAGTCTAGTAATTCATATTTTAGACTCAATTCATCTTTAATGATCAGGACACAGTATAGCAGCACTGTTCAATATTTTAGTAGGTGGAGCTGTCTTAAAGTTGCTTTGATTGTGTTCTCTGAGCATGTGCGCTACACTCTTGGGGTGAACTCCACACTGCTGTAAATGTGACTAGCAAGGCACTGTTATGACAAGTTGATTTAATTCCTGCTTCTGTTTCTAAGCACTTGGTTTTACGCAGTTCTAAAACAGTTAGTCATTTGGACCATGTTAGTCATTGAAAAACAGAAAGGAATGAAAGTTTTCTTTTTTTCTCTCCTTAAGAAAGTTCAAGTAATGAAAACAGATGGCTTGAAGAACATCTTTAAATGATCTTGTGCGCTTTGGATATGATTTTCTGTCATCCTTACAAAACTAAAATACATGTATGGTTGGCTGACTTAGGTACCATGTTTAAAACAAAAGGGGGGAGGATTTGATATTGTTAAGACATTGCTTTAAATATTTGGTCACTGATGATAAATATTTTACTGTTTGGATTTATTTAAACATTAGTGGTACCTACAATGCTATCCTATATTTGGTTATATTATAACACATTTTATATTGGACTTATTGGTGTTAGTGCTACTTTCTAGGCCCACAGTTTTCCATACAGTCGCTAGTATATTGTCTTTCAACATTGATCGATCTTCTGAAGTATAATTACTTTGTATTCCTGTTGGCATTCCTTTACAATGATTAACATGTATTTCTTAGTTTGCTTTTTAGCTGATCTTCTTGTCTAAGATTAACAAAGTGTTGTGAGAAAGGCTAGTCCCTAAGCCACTGAGAGTATATGTAGTAAGTTATCCTCCATACTACAAACTGAAAAGACAACACAGCAGATAAAATATCTTATTAAAAAAGAGCTGAGAAGAGACAGCCCAGTTTATGCATAGTTAATCTTAAACCTGCAGAGAAAGGTGTTGCACTTTCACTGCTAACAGATAGAAATCCACAGGTTTATATGGCTGATGCGTAACAAAGTAGTTTTTCAAACCAATACAACTTCAAGATATGCTTAATAAAGAGCTACTTCAATTAACCTTGTTACATTGCTATATCATTCTGTGGATATGCTTTCATCATCATTCATTTTCTCAGTATTCACAATTGTCAAGGTTTGGTAAGAAAGAGAAAATAAAAAACAAACACTGATAAAATAAATGGGCATACAGCTGGTAGTTCAGTAATATATGCTAGTAATTTAAAACTGCCACACAATTGCTCCAGTGTACAAAGTCATGGGTGGAAACATAAACATTCTGGGGGTCTTTAAACATTTAGCAATTGTGGCGGTGCAATAAAAGAAGCAGCTGGCTGCGCCACAGTGAGACCATTGAACAACACACCCTGTACTAAGCAGAATGGAACTATATTCAAATTAACCAGGACTTTTGAAGAAAGTCCTGAAATCAGTTATTGTTAGTTTGACTTCTAGTGACGGGAAAGAATAAACAAAGTTTTGAACCAACACTGTTTCCTTTCTTTTTTTTGTGTAAACCATATTGGGTGTAATAATGTCTTAAATGTTTTCATGGCTGAAGGGAACTAAACACGCTGTATTCGAAAGTAAGTAGAGTAAAATTACATGGTCTTAGTTAGTTTAACCCTCATATTTCTGTTTTCATTTCTAAGTGGTTTTTATTGTTATGACTATGTTTTTAATGTATTTTTTGTTTTTGTTTTTATAAGTCTGTGTAAAGTGCTTTTTTTCAGAGCTCTTGCCTGTCAGACATATATGTAATGTAGGGTAGATCAGATGAAGTGCTACAATGTATATTAGTAAGCACCATCTAGAACACTATTGTACATTGCCATTAAAACAAAAGATCATCAGGTGATGCCGTCTCTTACTGGTTTATACCAATTATAATCCCATATAAAATGTGCTAATGTTCTAAAGGTTTCAACCCTAAAACAGAAACTACTACCCTAGCATTTGACCATTCAAAGTAAACCTCTTAATATATATATATATATATTTTTATAGTGGGACCCCTGGAGCTGCCTTTGTTTCAGATGATACCATCCTACAGACAGGTGGTCTTTCAAGGGGATCGCTTGCCTTTTCAATGCACTGCCACTTACATCGACAACGCCACCACGGTCCAGTGGTACCATAATGGTAACTTAGTAGAAACCGAGGAAGACAAAGGTGTCTTTGTAGAAGAAAACATCATCCACGACTGTTGTTTAGTTTCAAGGTAAATAAAATAAAAAAAATAAAAAAAATCATTATTATTCTATTTATATTTTTAATATTAAAAAGTGTGTGTGTGTGTGTGTATATATATATATATATATATATATATATATATATATATATATATATATATATATATATATATATATATATATATAACAAATTCATACAAATTAATAACTTAAAGTAATAGCTAGAATCGATTTGTTTACAATTGAGCAAGGTAAAGAACAAATGCATCCCTCATCTGCAATTCTGACTTTTTAAAAGCTGAAATTCCACAAATAAATAAATTGGCAGAAAGCCATTCCTGTTGAGCAGTGAGCGCCACCTGCTGGGGAATATTGATAGTGATACATTATAACTATTTATGTGTGAAGCATCAAAATGATAATGCTTGCATATGCTGTCAAATATTGAAACACTGTTTTATCAGTACCTACTCTGTCTCCATCTTTATTGGTTACTTCATCATTAAATATAAGTGATATGTTGTTAAAGAAAGAACTTCATGTGCAGTTCTCAAAGAAGCAGTGTTGCTGATTTTCTGTGTCCATTATCATTGATCTGGATACTTGTGACTTTCATAAAACAAATCAACCTTCTCATGTCCTGAGAGAAATTTCTGAACTGTTCCAGTTTCATTCCTGGCAGATTTCTGATCGACAGTGTTTGAATATGAATATTAAAAAATCCAGATTATGCGAAACAGCATGCAGTAATGTCTTGATACACACAACGCTGGATACAGCAAAGTTAATGCAGAAATGCATTGTTCGTTAACTTCTTCAGCAGTGTTTCACAAATATTTTTTTTAATGGTGTTTTTGTTGTACTGATAATGTGTTACACAACAAACTCACATATGATGTGCTAATACAGTAACACATTTCTCAAATAAGTACAAAATATTTTGATTAAACAGGTTTCACATTTTAATTTTTTTATGGCATTTTTCTTGGCAGTTTGCATTTTCCCCTTGAAAGTCAAGGAAATATTCTCATTTCCACTGCTAGCTCATATTTACAATAGTTCGCCAGTAATAACACTGCGCTTTTCAATTATGTGACATACTCCTTTTTTCTTCTTTTTTTAAATATAATAAACAATATCAATGTTGTGTAGAAAAAGTGCACTTACTATGAAATGATTCAGCCAAATAACACAATTAGTTACATGGTTATTTATTTGAAAAGGTTGTGTAATTAAACAGATTACCCTTCAGTCTGTATCTCACTACAGAAGTACCAATGGCATACTCTTGAAAATCACTAACCAAATACAATACAGTAGAGTTTGTAACCTGGCAGTCTTTTAAAAGAGGGCAACAATACAAATGCCAGTTATGAGAGGCATTAAAAAGAATGTTATTGGAATGATTTGCTGATGTGGATGTAAAACATATCATGACCTGACCTAAAGAAAATAAACAAAAAGCTGATATTCATATGTTTTATTGAACTAACATTTTTTAATGGCTATCTGTATAAATACATAGGTGGCCCTATGAATTGACACCTTCTATTCCCCAGCCCTGTGTCCACTTAAGAAGAAAAAAGTTAGAGAAGATAAAGAGCACAGGGTCTCTTCAATTGATCATAACAGAAATGTAACTAGATACTGACACTGCTTACATACTAAGTTAGGACCAAAGCAGGTAATTTTACATGTAAACCTAAGAGACTCACACACACTGTGCTTTGTTATGGTCCCTTTCTTTCAATGATTTAAACAATGGTGGTCTCCTTGTCTATGAGAAGACACACTTATACCATAAGAGACCTGGTACAACTTATAGTATCTGATAGTGTCAATACTTTTGGACACCTCCGTATATGAGTGAAGAAATATGCGGAACATGTTGTGTTAATCACAGTATTTGAGTGCTTGAAAGCCTCAAGCTTTCCTCTGCTTCAGAGATATCTCTTTTAATCCTCTTGATTTCTAATCAGCCTATTCAAAGAATAAATGTGATATTTCCACTTCTGTCCTCACCCAGCCAATGGATTTGCTACACATTTTTTTCCACTCTGCTTCCAGAGTTCTGTAGCTATGGTAACCAGATTTAATTGCTGGTGCTTCTTGTTCATCTGATGTCAGACACCATCATCCAGTATGCTGCCTCTTGAAGGTGGCAGTGGTGGTTCAGAGATCGATGGGCTGAAGTTGAAGTAGTTATTGGATTTGTCGGTGTAAATATATGGGGATCAGTTCTGTTTAACCAGATACACTTGTCATGTAAATGGCCTCACAACACAGAAAGAATCAATGAAGTCTGTACCGAGGGGGATACTGCATGTAGATTGTATTCTTTCCTGTAGCTCTGTAGAGCTGCTGTGGAGGGGTGGTAAATATTAGAATAAGGGGTTGGTGTCATTGATCGCACTGTATAGCTACGTCTCATGAAGGGTATGCTGTTGCAAAACAGAGGTAGATGAAAGGGGGATTTCTTTGATCTGTATTTTGTTTTACATTGACATCATTCAGTAAACAAAGCAAACAGCTATAACCCACACCCAAATTTAGCTGTTTTTTGCTCACTGCAGTGCAAGAGCCACAAACAACTGTTTGTGCTAAGCCAAGGGGACAGTACTCTACATGTTGCTAGAAAACGTAGAATGAAATCTGTTGCTTCTACATTGTTGCTTCAAGTTTCAGAGGATACTGTTCTACAAGATGCAGAAACTGTAGATAGAATGTTGATGGACAACACAGAGAAGACAATAATTAATTGTAATCAGAGAGAAGTTGAAATGTGATTATTCTTTTTTCTACAAATCAGATGTCAGTAACTGTGTGTAACGATATTTGCAAGTTGCTTCTGCTGAACTGCAATGTTCAAACGGCTTTAAACAAAATAGGATTCTCTTTATCCATTACCTTATTTGAGACAAAATGACCACTGAAAACACAACTTGGAACTTAAACGTAACACATCATTAACACTCCATTAAGTGATTGTTAATTTTAAAAAATTTTTTAAATCACCATGAAAAAGACCTGATAAGGAGAATCTCCCACACCGGCTTTGCATTAATTTTTGCCATCATTTTTCTTAGTTTTTTTCACCAGCGTAGAAGCTAGTTACATAACTTTTTACATCACTTTCATTGGCTGATTTGTTCTATGATGTAATGTTGCTTCTACAAGTCCTTTGACAGTTGCTTGCAACAAACTTACCTGAAACCTGTAGCTTGCACGTCACTTTCAACAAAAAAGTATACCTTTTTCTAGCATGTAGACTAGTGTCCCCTCAACTTTGCGCTGTTATACAAAATGTGGGAGATGAACAAGTGAAAGGAAGATGGAATGTCAAGTAGATGTGCCCAGTTTACAATCTCATAAACTGTTACATGTAATCAAATCATTAGCCTTTGTTGCAAGGATGAGTCTGGGAAATAGTTTTGTTTAGACAGATGAAGGGGAAAATCTCATGAAGTTTCTAATCAAGCCTTAGAGTATATCTCCATCACATCTTGAACGTGGCTAAACTAATCGGAACAGTAATCATACACGATGATCCATTAAAGCGAGGCACTTGCACACACAATGCTTTTTATTGTAGTGACACCGATTTTGTTATTTTAATTTATTGGACTCTATTTGAAGGTATGTTTTATCTCAGTTGAGCACATCCTATATCGTTTTTGACAAATCTTTTTTTCACTGCCCCTGCGCTCATGCATTTTAAATTTTTTTTTTTTTTTTACACATTCACATTTATACAAAATTCTAGGCAACAACAGGGAATTCTAACAAAGACATGTCAGTTTTAAAGTTGTTATATTTAAAAAATTTATATTTGTAATCAAATGCTAAGAAATTCTAATACAGTTTTGGAATCTGTTTCTGATGGAAGCTGGGCTTGACTCTTCCCACTTGAGTGTTTTATATGGTTTAAACATGGGTCAAGCAGCCTAAAAACATCACAGCAACCAACAGTTGGTTTATGTTTAGAAAGATGCTATTTACAGACTGCCAGATACTTGATATAACAGTTTGTGGTTCCATCTGTCTGCTGGAATGCAGTTAAATAGGGAAACTCTGTTATTTGTCTTTATTGGTTTGGCAGTGTAGGGTACATAAATATAACTGTTGTAATGTCAGGCTGATGTTACCAGGTTATTAACCCCAAAACAGAAAATGAGCAGTGGTATTTAAAAATATGTTATGACATGGTATTTTAGATGAGCCAGGGGAAAAAAGAATAATAGATGTTTGCTTATATTTCAATATGTGTCTTAACATATGAAGATACAGGAAGTGAACACAGCGTGCCTTGTTTTCAAGAGAATAATAAGCTTTGGTTTGCATAAAGGAATCTGTTATACATTTGCAACCAAATTGTGATAAATATATTGAAGCTTACATTGACACATTTGGATAATGATCTGTATTGCGTGAATAATAAAGAAATGGGTGAAGCATATTTTTGTGGTGAGTGTTTTTGACCGGGTGAAGCATGTCAGTGCTTTCAAATCATGAGTCTCTAGTGTTTGAAGTAGATTTGAACACCAAAAAATTGAAAAAATCAATCATGTTTGAAGTTTAAAAAATTATTAAAAATTATTAAGAAACACTAACAAAAAACTAACAAATGTCATATGTCTTACGAACAAGGCGAAGCAGAAGTAGATTCTGTTTTTCATAATTTCAGGAAAGTGAATTTTACAGGAATTCATAACGCTATCGCTGTTTTTTTATTTTTATTTTTCTTTCATGCAACATTGCAACACTTTGTAATTTAAAAATGCTCAGAGTAACGGATCACATTTTCAGAGTAAAAATATGAAAGGGCTGTACATTTAGTGCAACCTGCAATTGAAAATCTCAAGGAATCTATATTAGGTTTTCAGGATGCTATGATTTAATACTGCCTTACAAATATTCTTACTCTATGTACAAATACAATGATGATCAGATAGAAATGTGATTAACAGAAGCATTAAGCAAAATTCTATTTTGCTTAATAACCAAGGACACATAAAAATGATACATTTTTCCTTCCCGTAAAACAAAACTGCTGTTATAAATAACAGGGAATATAACCTGTTAAAATAGTGTGGTTCTTGTGATTCAAACTGCTTTCAGCAAGCCATGGTGTTCATTACTGGTAATTGCCCATCTTGTACTCTTTTGCACTTTGTACTTAGTATCTGGTTTTCAATCCCTGTTCACTGAATTTTAAGTATGTTTACTCACTTTTTAACTTTTTTTCTGATTTGCTTTTGCATTTCAGCTTAAAGGTAACATAAATATGTAATACTAGTGTTACATGTCATTTAAAAATATAATGGTACTGTGGCTAAAATCAGATTTTAAGATACTAAGATACATTATATTTGACAGTATCTATAGGTTAACAAATTAAGGTAATAATACTGGTTTATACTGTCTTGTATGATAGTTGTTGTGGCAGAGCAAAGCTCTGCCCTTTTAAATTGGCAGGGATGGGGTTAACTTCCCCTGCCTGCCTGGGTTTATTATGTTCAGGTGGCTGGGGTTGATTAGTTGATTAGGTTGATTAACGATCAATCAGCGCCCAGCCACCTGATATAAAAGGAGGCCTCAGCTTCTCATTTGGGAGAGGGAGCTGAGGAAGCAGGTTGGTGTTTGTTTTGTGGTTTTTGAATTTTCTAAATCCAGTGAAGGCATTGCCCAGCCTGGAAACTTTATTTTTGTGAGTTTTGTTTTTGCTTTATTTATGTTTGAGTGTTTGTTATTTTGCCCTTGTGCACTTTATTTTTGTTTATTTATAATAAAATTGTTATTTTTTTGAACTGCAGTCTGTCTCTGGGCCTCTATCCACTCGCCAGCCTGCCACATTTGGTGTCAGAAGTGGGATAGCGCCACCTAGAGGCTCAGAGCAGTATTTATTTTTTTTTTTTGAAAAAAAAAAAAAAAATGGGAAAGAAGAGCAGACAGTGGAAAAGGCAGGACAAGCAGCAGCTGAAGAAATGTAAGCTGCTGCAGCCACCGCTGGAGGACCCGGCCAGCCTCTTCCCCTGGTGTTCCTGGTGTGGGAAGGAGGACCATCGTTGGCGGTCCTGCCCAGATGTGCCACCGGCAAACTGGTGTGGCCGGTGTGAGGAGGACGGCCACAACTGGGCAGGATGCCCGTACAACCAGGCCCAGGAAGAGGTGCAGTATTCACCCCGGGCATCAGGGGCCACCCCACTACCTCCAGCACCACCACCTTCACCACCGTCCCAGGAGATCTGGGACTGGTTGATGCACCCTGAGGCAGACCTCGTCCACGATCTCCCCATAGTTATCAACACGCTGTGGCGTCGGGATGGGGAGAGGTGGGAACAGTGGGAGGAACAACACCACCCAATGTCCTTCCCAGAGGTTGCTCTCATGGTGGTTAATTACCTGGCGGTAGACATGGGAGATGCCCCGGTCACTCCAATAAAGAGGGGTGAGCCGCCTTCCCGAGAGCCAGAGAGGGGTGAGGGGCCGCCGTCGTCCCCAGAGCCAGAGAGGGGTGAGGAGCTGCCGTCGCTCCCAGAGCCAGAGAGGGGTGAGGAGCTGCCGTCGCTCCCAGAGCCAGAGAGGGAGGAGGATCTGCCGTCGCTCCCAGAGCCAGAGAGGGGTGAGGAGCTGCCGTCGCTCCCAGAGCCAGAGAGGGGTGAGGAGCTGCCGTCGCTCCCAGAGCCAGAGAGGGGTGAGGAGCTGCCGTCGCTCCCAGAGCCAGAGAGGGGTGAGGAGCTGCCGTCGTCCCCAGAGCCAGAGAGGGGTGAGGAGGATGCCGTCGCTCCCAGAGCCAGAGAGGGGTGAGGAGCTGCCGTCGCTCCCAGAGCCAGAGAGGGGTGGAGGATCTGCCGTCGCTCCCAGAGCCAGAGAGGGAGGAGGATCTGCCGTCGCTCCCAGAGCCAGAGAGGGGTGAGGAGCTGCCGTCGCTCCCCAGAGCCAGAGAGGGGTGAGGAGCTGCCGTCGTCCCCCAGAGCCAGAGAGGGGTGAGGATCTGCCGTCGCTCCCAGAGCCAGAGAGGGGTGAGGATCTGCCGTCGCTCCCAGAGCCAGAGAGGGGTGAGGAGCTGCCGTCGCTCCCAGAGCCAGAGAGGGGTGGAGGAGGAGCCGCCGCTCTCAGAGCCCGAGAGGGAGGAGCCGCCGCCGCCGCTCTCAGAGCCCGAGAGGGAGGAGCCGCCGCCGCCGCTCTCAGAGCCCGAGAGGGAGGAGCCGCCGCCGCCGCTCTCAGAGCCCGAGAGGGAGGAGCCGCCGCCGCCGCTCTCAGAGCCCGAGAGGGAGGAGCCACCGCCGCCGCTCTCCGAGCCCGAGAGGGAGGAGCCGCCGCCGCCGCTCTCTCCCGAGAGGGAGGAGCCGCCGCCGCCGCTCTCAGAGCCCGAGAGGGAGGAGCCGCCGCCGCCGCTCTCAGAGCCCGAGAGGGAGGAGCCGCCGCCGCCGCTCTCAGAGCCCGAGAGGGAGGAGCCGCCGCCGCCGCTCTCAGAGCCCGAGAGGGAGGAGCCGCCGCCGCCGCTCTCAGAGCCCGAGAGGGAGGAGCCGCCGCCGCCGCTCTCAGAGCCCGAGAGGGAGGAGCCGCCGCCGCCGCTCTCAGAGCCCGGTCTCCTCGGACGGCGTGCGGCGAGAGTTCGGGGCTCGAGGGAGGAGCCGCCGCCGCTCGCTCAGAGCCCGAGGGGAGGAGCCGCCGCCGCCGCTCTCAGAGCCCGAGAGGGAGGAGCCGCCGTCGCCGCTCTCAGAGCCACCAGAGGGAGCCGGGCCGCCGTCGCCGCCTCCGCCACAGAGGGAGCCGGGCCGCAGTCGCCGCCTCCGCCACCAGAGGGAGCCGGGCCGCCGTCGCCGCCTCCGCCACCAGAGGGAGCCGGGCCGCAGTCGCCGCCTCCGCCACCAGAGGGAGCCGGGCCGCAGTCGCCGCCTCCGCCACCAGAGGGAGCCGGGCCGCCGTCGCCGCCTCCGCCACCAGAGGGAGCCGGGCCGCCCGCCTCCGCCACCAGAGGGAGCCGGGCCGCCGCCTCCGCCTCCAGAGGGAGCCGGAGCCGCCGCCGCCTCCGCCACCAGAGGGAGCCGGGCCGCCGCCTCCGCCTCCGCCAGAGAGGGAGCCGGGCCGCCGCCTCCGCCACCAGAGGGGAGCCGGGCGCCGCCGCCTCCGCCACCAGAGGGAGCCGGGCCGCCGTCGCCATGCTACCTTGGACATTCGGGGCCCCCTCAACCAAAGAAGGCTTGGGGGCTCCGACATCAACCCCGCCCACCACCACCCACCATAACAGCCCACCCAAGGGACATAATTGGACTCTTGGGGGGAGGGGAGGGTGGGGGGGGAGGGGGGAGTTGGCCGATTGCGGCCGGTGTACGTTGTACATGGGGGGAGGTGTGTGGCAGAGCAAAGCTCTGCCCTTTTTAAATTGGCAGGGATGGGGTTAATTTCCCCTACCTGCCTGGGTTTATTATGTTCAGGTGGCTGGGGTTGATTAGTTGATTAGGTTGATTAACGATCAATCAGCGCCCAGCCACCTGATATAAAAGGAGGCCTCAGCTTCTCATTTGGGAGGAGGGAGCTGAGGAAGCAGGTTGGTGTTTGTTTTGTGGTTTTTTGAATTTTTCTAAATCCAGTGAAGGCATTGCCCAGCCTGGAAACTTTATTTTTGTGAGTTTTGTTTTTTCTTTATTTGTGTTTGAGTATCTGTTATTTTGCCCTTGTGCACTTTATTTTTGTTTATTTATAATAAAATTGTTATTTTTTTGAACTGCAGTCTGTCTCTGGGCCTCTATCCACTCGCCAGCCTGCCACAGTTGTATAGTAACATTAGTAGTTTTATTTTATGTCATACAGCCCTTTACACTGCCGCACTTGTCCTTAAATACATAGCATGCTAGAAAAGACATTACATGTTAACAGCTCGGAAGCTTTTAGAGTCATGTAAGGAGACAATTCATCACATGAGCACTGCATTGGTCATTTACAGTAGCAAAGCAAATACCGCTAGTATAATATCAATAAGTATGCCCACAGAACCAAAGTCAGAATAGCCTAGTCAGTGAATTCTTCCAATTTAAAAGCAGTTGGATGAACTATGAGAGCTAAAAAAAAAAAAAATAATGTTTATGGAATGCCGTAAGATAAAACTAGTAAATGTCTTTCTCCATTTTTTTTCTTAGTGAGCTGATCCTGTCCAACATCGATGTCGGCTCTTCAGGAGATTGGGAGTGTCTGGTCAGCAGCTCCCGTGGGAACATCTCCAAGCGTGTGGAGATTGTGGTTTTGGAAACATCAGCGCCATACTGCCCTGCAGAGTGGGTCACTAACAGTAAAGGGGAATTCAGGTCTGTGTTTGTTTAGTCAGGGCAGTAAAGTGAGCAATTGCCCCTTCTGTAAATCCTAGCAACCTATGGAGAACTTGGGAATTGGAACACACAGCTAATTATTTCTTACTGGCTTACATTAATGCAGTTAATTTGAACAATAACCAGGGCTATTAGAAATGTCAAATGATCAGATCAATGATCACATAGAAATTCAGAGATTTTTCAATAAGATTATATTGTACACACACACACACACACATATAGCTGGCTCTTTGAGCTTATATAACTGGTACTTTATTACTGTATTTCTAAGACCAAGGAAAACTGGAAGCTATTTTTAAACTGTGTTTAGAGGGGTGGTATTAAGCAATCAATGGCAG
This sequence comes from Polyodon spathula, assembly GCF_017654505.1. NCBI lineage: Eukaryota > Metazoa > Chordata > Actinopteri > Acipenseriformes > Polyodontidae > Polyodon > Polyodon spathula. Next base: position 3,805,738 of record NC_054546.1, on the reverse strand, counting down.
CAAAATCTCCTTCAAGACTTGTTTTCTTGGAATTGCTTGAACTGTTTTCTCTGTCTACAGCAGACACTTAACGCGAAACTGAACAGGATTGTTTTGTTTCCAGAGGCAGAGCAGTAATGATGTGGAAAATTGTCCCTTTTTTGTTTCAGAAAATGTGTATGATTTATAACATAACAAAGAGTGAAATTACCGCATAGCAAGATCATTTCTAACTGGCACAGGGACAAGCATGCTGTAACGTCTACTTTTAAAATAATTGATTAACAGGTAAAACTAAAAATCCACACCCACAGCCAAAGACGTTTTTATTTTTCAAGAGAGTGCTGTTAGAAATTCATACCTTTTCTGTTTTTATTTTTTTATTTATTGTTATTCTAATGGATGAACCTACACCCTGCAAAGATCAGAGACAAGCAGATAACATAGTAACGAAGTAAGCCCTGCTACAAAACAAACTGCTCTTTCTTCAGCCACATGCGTCATTAAAGCAAGGCCACATTTAATTGCTAACAGGTTTGCAAACTTGGCTTAGAATATGGCAACTAAATGAAACCAGATGCTTTGCAAACCGGAAAGTAATTAGAAGTGTATTTGTTCTACAGAATAGAAGGGTGCAAGAAACACTTTCTTCTAATTACTTCTTAAGTTTTAACACGGTCCTCACATTGTGTTTAATTGATTTTTTTTTCTTCCACTGCTAATTTAGTCAACATGATATCTCTCCATATTGGTAGGTGGCCAAAGACACTTGCTGGAATAAATGTATCCCTACCCTGTGTGCAGTATCCATTTGGCTCTGGTTCACATCATGGCGCTCTGAAGGAGAGGAGATCATGGCGTAGGTGTGACAGGGCTGGACGCTGGGCGGAGGATGATTATTCAGAATGCCCGTATTCCATCGAGGTTACTCGTGTACTTGATGCGTTCAGTCAGGTAGGTTTTCAAAACCCTTTCAGAGTAAGCCTTGAACCTTATTATGAACAGTGATAGATGCTTGACCCATTGAAGCCTGTCCCTACGTGCTCACTGGTATCCTTAGGGCAGCACTGCATTGTTTGTTGAATGATCCCAGTGTTTTATCTGCTCCATCATCGTGGTTTATTACATTAGACTGGGGACCCCAACAATGTGTGCTGCTTTCTGTTCTGAATTTGTATTTTATTGATTGATCTTTTACTATTTTACAATTGCGATACATGTCTCTAAGATGTTCTATTTTGTCCTGAGAACACAGCTCTCGCTGTTTGCTTGGTCTTTGTTGAAGAAATTATTTTATTTGCTTAAGTACCATTTTCATTTCATTATACCTAAACCTTTCTTTCTAATACATTTGCTTTATTGACAAGTCACATGTTATTGACAACTCAGTCCCAATTGAAATCTGTATGATACTGGTCTGTCTGCTGACAAATGAACAGCACTTGTTTGACATTCCTCTCGATCCCAGTGACTAATGGAAACAGTTTAGAATACCTGTATTATCCTTTTCACAGCAGCGTGATTCACAGATTTAGTGACACCCTATGACAGGGTGATTCACTGAATGTAAATAATTTAGTGTCCTGTTTCCCCCATCCCCCATCCAGAACTGAATGTTTCCCTCTAATGGATGAGTTATTAAGTTAAAGGTGCCATTCCGGTAAAATTGAATTTCATGAGAAAGTCACTTCAATCTCATTTCAGGTGTCGATCAATGCCACCAATGCTCTTGCTTTTGCACAGCAGCTGATGGCCTGCACGAGCAGAGCGGCAAACTTCGAAGACATGATGGATGTGGTTTTTGTGACACAGATGATGGAGAAGCTGATGTTCTTTGTGGATCAAATCAAAGATGTACGGTAGCCTTGTCTTTTTCTATGTGTTTACATAGATGTATCGTCATTCTTTTTTTTATTTTTTTAAATATATAATCATGTATATTACAGTACCAGCTGGGCCTTCTGTGTGGAGAATTATAGGATCTGTACTAAGCCTTTTTTTTTTTTTTTTTTTTTAACTGAGTAATGCCTGCCTCAGCAGGACAAAAGCTGCAAACTCTATCATTATGTGAATAATTATTTCCTAGAATAAATCTATCCTGTAGTTCTTATTTGTATAAAGAATAAAAATGTAATTTAAGTCATATATCTTTTTATTTATGTTAATATGTGTGTGTGGGGGGGGGGGGGGGTGGGGGGGGTACGTGCAAGACACTATTTAGGCAGTAATACCTGGCATTACAAGTGATTACATGTCATTTCTTGGCAAGGATGACTCCATAATCTCTGGTAATGGCTTCTGTGTAAGGATATTACTGTGATAAGTCAATGAAAATAGTGAGCATGCTCTTCCTGTACTTCTCAAATACAGTTTGGCAGTGAAACCTGGTGGTTGCTGGTCAGCTTCAATCATAATTTAATCTGAAGTGTCCAAAGCTTTTCAGATTGACTTATAGTGTGAATTTTTGGTATACTATAAATCCAAAAATATTTGCAACCAAAATATTTGGCAAATCACACCAATAAAACCTATTTTGCTCCAAAAATGTTGGCGACCTGTTGCAATATACCAAGTAGGTATTGTTAGTGAAACTTGATATTCGTGCCAAACATGTTTTATGTTTTGTTTTGTTTTTTCATACGTGAAAAACGCATAATAAAAGGCTTGCAAATATTTATGGCTTTACAATATTTAAAGTAAAGTAAAACATTTCTGAGTTTGTTGGTTTGTTCTATTTATTTTACAAAGGCTAGACATCTGCTAATTTTAGTGCAGTGAATAAGTAACCTGTAATTTAGGGAAACAGAATGTTTATTGTTAACACATTTATTTTTGAGATTTCCTTCCCGTGATAGAGCAGTTATTGAGGAGCAAATTCACAGATGTGTTTTTCATTTGAAATGTTGCTTGAATGTTTTTAATTAACCTATGTGAATAATGTGGTATTCAGGCTGCCACGAGTCTCCGCCCAGGGAGTTTGTTTATACTAGGCACATGACACAGGAAATCAACTTTTAAAGCATGGTATCATAATGTTTGTTTTGGACAACTATGAAAAGACTGTGGCATGAATTTCATAAATGGCACGGAGGTACAGAAAGCAGGAAGATAGAAAGAGGAAGCAGGTTTTAAACCAGATACTTTACTGGTCCTTTTCTGTGAAAGGGAAAGCCAACATAAAGCCTTATATAATGTCAAGAAGAACTTCAAGCTTAGGAAACATTTTCTTTCAAAATAGAGAGACGTATAAAACTACACAAACAGTTATATTAAAAGGATTTGGGAATCACTTTCTTCCTTCGGATACTTGCAGTTCATGGTTATCACTGAAGCTGCAAAATGAATGCACTGTGAGCTATTGGAAAGTAATTCATTGGGCTAACTTCTGCAATTTCTGTATTCATTGACAGACAATATCATTGTGTTGTATTCTTCTAAAAATGACATTTGACAAATAGCCTGATTGGGCTCATTCTTGTAGGATAAGCTGCAAGCAGAATGACTGCTTGAACTTTAAAGTACATTAACCATGGCACTTTGATTTGCAGCTAGGCGACTACATAGCTGATATCGCCAGTAATATGATGCTGGTGGATGAACACATACTGTGGATGGCACAGAATGAAGAAAGGGCCTGCACTCGCATTGTGCAGTGTGTGGAACACATTGCAGATTTGGCTCTGACCAGCAATACTCAAGTTATCTCAAAGGTATTATGCTATGTGAGCACTGCTCATGTTTATTCACATATCTATTGCTCTTACAAGCCATTCCATCAGAGATGCCATTCCGCTTACATTATGCCCCTAGGATGTGTTTGCTTCTCTTCACAAAAGCACTGCATTCAAGTTACCTTGCTTCTCAGTAGTTTCCTGGGCATCATTTAAGACAATCTGTTTGGGTTAATTCCCATTTTATGTTGAGCTGTCATTCATCTGTGCTTATACTCTTACTTGTATTTATTTTGTAATTTTGAGAAAGATAGAAAAAACTATTGAGGAGTTGATCTAATTAAATAATTATTCATTTTTTGTTTTTTCTCAAAAGTATCTTGTTTGTTGCAGAGAAGCTAAGAGGTCTTTAGCAACTTCAAACTTCTGGGTGTTAAATTAATGGCTTTGACTCTTAGGGTTTCTGTTTTATTCTCTTATACTGAAGTGACACAAATACTAGAAATGTATTTTTTTCATAACCCTCAAACCTGCTAAAGATAAGCCATGTACTGCAAACATATAGACAATAATGCAGCGATTACAACCAAGGAAAGAATGAAAAGAAGGATTTGAAGGCAGGTTTGATTGTACTAAGTAAAGTAGCTTTTGGTTATTTGTTTTATATTCATTTCAGAAATTTTCCTTAAACTGTCGAACAGGCAGCCAAAGTATACACTGCCTTTCTCCCACAAAATAATCATAACAAGAAGTCTTTTCTGGGTCCTGGTCCTTTTCAAACAAAACAACAGTTATTTTTTCAATCCTTATTTGCTTTCCATATGCCATAGAATGATTAGCGTCCACTTGGATGCAACGTGTAAATAAATAAAGCCCCACAGTTTCTTTTACAGTCTCACGCAATACTAAGCAATTTTTTGTTCATGTTGGACAATAGCCAGCTGCCAATTAGTGGCAATGATTTGGGTCATTAAGAATACACCGGTTTCTTGTAGCTAAAGAGAAAACCATACAGGACTGTTATCAAATTAAGCAAAAAGAAAAAAAAGAAAAGCGCTTTCTTATTCTTTCTGCTTAAAAAAATAAAAATGACCCTTTTCCCCATGTGTTTGTGCAAGGTTTCTCTTAATATAGCTCTGGAGGCCTTTGTGATCAAACCAGCGAGCTTCACTGGAATGACGTGCACTGCCTTCCAGAAAGTGCCTCTGAATTCAGACAGAGCAGTGAGCCGTGACGTGGGTATGCGGGATTGGGAGGCAGATACGCAGCTGAATTTCAAATGCAACACGGGCAACCTGAGCAGCTCTCTGGTGAATTTCCCAGTCAAGGTAGGGGTTAATCTTTGCAGAAGGAAACATGCCAAGCTCCAGATATATAATTGCATCCGACACTGGAAATAGCAGACTAATTGCACTCAGCCACAGCCTCTATACAAAAGGGTCTTTCCTTTAATTTGTCTTACATGTTTGTCAGGGAGTAACAAGTCCGAGTCTGCTTTATACACATGGAGAAGCAGCATGTCTCTAGGCTTTCGGCTGGAGCTGCAGGATTTGAATAAGATTCTAAAATGTCAGGCTGGTAAATCTGCAAAGAGCTCCAAGGCCGTGAATACTATATTTATTATAGGATTAGGCTTCTTTTCTAAGAAATGCTTAATACACAGCTACTGAGGGTGAATAAGTCAGTTTATATACGCACAGTGTTCATACCTAATTGTGTGAATGCATGGAAAAAGAGCAGGATGCTGAGAACCACCAGGCGCATTCAAAGGTGTGTATCTCAGATTCACTTTCTGATGTCTTCTGTAACCTGGAATAATCCAGTGCATCACTTTCTGTTGTGGGTTTCTGGGGGGGTTTCTGAGCAATACGGATAATAACAACATTGACATGTAGATTGACAGCCGTGTTTTCCTTTTTCATAAAGGTCGCCCTTTTGGAAGATAACACACTGACTTTACAGTAATAGAGATATGTCCTTTTTATACTATTGTGGTCTTATTTTTTCAGTTATATCTAAATATAGAGCAATATAAAGGCAAATGTTACCCACAGCCTTTAGGTTTCAAGTTATCACATTGCTATGCATATGAAGTCTCAACTCACAGGTCCCACCATATCAACGTTATGCTTTTGCAGAAGCTGTCATGTGAATGCTGTCCTTTATGTGCACCGGGAAACAATGCCCATTTAAAACAAATGCTTAATTCCTTGTTGAAACAAAAAACCTGGAGTGCTGGTGCTTATGCTACTCAAAGAAGGACATTTTTCTTAGTGATACATTCAATCAGAAATGGTCACTGCCAGAAAAAAGGCCCTATCTTAATAGTACTGCATTTACAGGTAACAATACAAATGGTGTTTACTGTATTGCTTACATTTACAGGCACCGTCCCTTAAAAAAAAATGCGACGTTTTAAAGTTCACTACTCAGTAGTTTCCTAGTTTACAGTGCCTTTCCCATCCTTATCTGTGCATCACTTTGCTTTACTACACATGCCTTCTGTCAAGGTAAACTGCAAAGAGAGGGGCAATTACAACCTAGTGGAAAAAGTGAATGAACAATTACAACAAGCAGTGCAAACAGCAGTTCTTTTCAGCAACCCGCAGCATGCACTGATTAGAATGAAGTGTGTGGGGACTATAGCTCCCTCTACTGGATGGGGCAAATGTGAACAAGCTATATGCACTGCTAGAGGACAGTGGAGAGTAGGACTGTGTGCACTGACAGCATGATCTAAAGTGGTTTAGCACTTGAGTTTGCATGATTATGACTCTTATAGTTATTCATTCTCTACAATGTAGTAGTAGTAATAATACAGTAATAATAACACAGTCCAACACAGTTTTACCTCAGAAAATAAGCAGTAACAATTTACAGCAGTAAGATGTGTACCTGCAGAAGAGCTTGAGTCAGGACAAGTTATTGTATTCATCTTCTCAGGCAGACAGTAGTATTTAATGCCAAAGTTTTCTGTTTGTTTCTTGCAAAGAATGCCAAATGCCTTCTCTGCAGGGGAGTTCAGCCCTAACGGCTGTAGCAGGGAGTCAGGCTGGATTAGTCTTTCCCTGGGGGGATTCCCTTTAAATGTTTCTTTTCTCATCGTTTCTGTCACTAATTCATGTCTTGAGCTGTGCCTGGTTAAACTGGGATTATTCATCACCTGCGTGCTTGATGTGTACTAAATTAGCATTGTAATTAAAAGACGATTACCCACAGATCCATCAGACAATCCAAACAAAGGCACTGGTACGTTAGTCCAAAACTGAACCATTTTAATTTGAACATTTCTGTGGCGAATACAGAGCCGGAAGGTTGACCAATAGAATTTGAGTGCGTGTCTCGAATAAGATAACATACAGGAAACCTTTGTTTAAACAAGCAGTGCCTGCAGTCTGTTTTTATAATTTATATTTCAGAGGGCAAGTGAAGCTTCCTCTGTATACAATGGTAGGTGTACTAGAAATGCTATCATCCGTAAAGCAAAGCAATATCCAGATCAAGTCCTTGTGATATGCCTCTCGATCCAGAGATTGAAGCTGTGATCAGGATTTGTGAACATCTGGTAGCGCTGCTTCACAAAGTGACAGTTAAACAAATTAGTTTAATATGTCTTTTCTTCATTTCAAATTGCATCTGCAGATTGGATGTTTCCTTGGTGTTTCCTTGATGTTTGTCACATGCAGAAGTCAGTTTAATTATGCATGTAGATAAAAATTTGTGCAAACTGCTTCCTGAAACACTACAAATAATCATAATTAGATAACATTGTTAATTATTTATTTTTACCAGTAGTTATTTTTCCTTGTTTTAGCTAGTTATTCACTTGAGATTGATTGATCCCTGTTCATTTCTCTATGGTATAGCTTGTGATTGTCACCTTGTCGCATGAGTGTCTTTTCTCTATTGCTAGTTACCATTCAGCTTTATTGTCTTTAATGCAGATGCTCTGGCAAATGAGTACAAGTTACACAAGCATTCCAACACTGGGTTTGGAAATTGAAATCGGTGAAATAATTAGCAGCAAATAGTCAAACATGTAGCTATGTCATAAAATCAATAATGAATAATAAATAGTCTGTGATCATCATCCATCCATTAATCAATCAATGTAACAATGGAAATAATGCCACACACTGCTACCTTCAGAATGGTCCCTCAGGAATCAACTAATTGGGGACCACTGATGTAGGTTTACATTCACAATATCATTTCAGACTTAACAGTTGATGAGCCAGAAGTATAACAATGCCAAGTTCAACATGTGCAGGTCATAGTGTGTGAGAATGCATCACTGGACAACATATACTGCTGTGGTAGAGAAAAATTGACAGCACGAGGCTAGGAAAAATATCATTTTTGAACACCTAGCAAATAAGTATAAAGTAATTGGACTTCCCTTAAGAAGCAAACTTATTTCATGGAAGCTCAGTAAGAAAGCAGCTGAGGATAATACACAGAACTATAGGGACTTGAAATATTCAACAGGGTCAAGATGTCTTTTATACTTTTTATGGGGGGGGGGGGGGGGGGGAGGAATTCATAGTTAAAGAAAACAAAAACACTTAGTGTACAGTGTATCTGGCATAATTATAAACATTCAAATTATATTTATTTAAAAAAAAAACATTCATATGATATAATGACAGAATTTTAAATATGGGAGCACAAAAATGTTAATTTGAAGTTTGTAGTTCTTTAATCTTGAATACCTCTTAATCATAAGAACATAAGAACATAAGAAAGTTTACAAACGAGAGGAGGCCATTCGGCCCATCTTGCTCGTTTGGTTGTTAGTAGCTTATTGATCCCAGAATCTCATCAAGCAGCTTCTTGAAGGATCCCAGGGTGTCAGCTTCAACAACATTACTGGGGAGTTGATTCCAGACCCTCACAATTCTCTGTGTAAAAAAGTGTCTCCTATTTTCTGTTCTGAATGCCCCTTTTTCTAAACTCCATTTGTGACCCCTGGTCCTTGTTTCTTTTTTCAGGCTGAAAAAGTCCCTTGGGTCGACACTGTCAATACCTTTTAGAATTTTGAATGCTTGAATTAGGTCGCCACGTAGTCTTCTTTGTTCAAGACTGAACAGATTCAATTCTTTTAGCCTGTCTGCATATGACATGCCTTTTAAGCCCGGAATAATTCTGGTCGCTCTTCTTTGCACTCTTTCTAGAGCAGCAATATCTTTTTTATAGCGAGGTGACCAGAACTGAACACAATATTCAAGATGAGGTCTTACAAGTGCATTGTACAGTTTTAACATTACTTCCCTTGATTTAAATTCAACACTTTTCACAATGTATCCGAGCATCTTGTTAGCCTTTTTTATAGCTTCCCCACATTGTCTAGATGAAGACATTTCTGAGTCATCGAGTGGTTGATCATCGAGTGGGTGATAAGTTCCAACAGCAGAAGACCTTCATGACTGTGAAAATACCTTTCCTTTGACTAAAGACTGACAAGGAATGCGGTGTGTTTTGGTGTCTGAATGAAGGGGAAAATGAGAAAGCCTTAGGGATCTTCTGTTTGCAGTGATTCAGCGTTTTTCTTGTTTTTTCTGTTTGTTTTTGAAGGGTGTCCTTTTTTAGAACAATGCTGAATAAAGGGCTCTGTATTTTCAAAGGGCAGTTACATCACTGGACACTCACAAGTTTTCTTCCCAACATTGACTCACCAGTGAGATCTAACATGGTTGTAACTAGCAAAATAATTCCATAAGTCTTCTCTTTAGCACACTTCCATTCAGTATATACTGTAGGTCTTTCTGTAATGTGCAGTTTTGATGGAGTAAATACAAGGGAGCAAAAGATAAGATTGACTGTATGGAATTATTTTATCTACTTTAATTCTGCTCCTCTTATTGGAATGCTGAATATGCTACCATGAATTGCATTGAATAAGTGTATGTTACAATGTTGAACTTTGGAGATGAGTGTCCAAGTTCATGGTATTTCAGTTCATGCTTCTGCAAGTGAAAATAAACTGGAGTGGTTTCAATTTGCTGCAGGAGACAGATGACACCTTCTCTATAGCCAATATTTCCAGTGATCAACATAGTGTAAACATCTTTTAGAGACCATCAGACGTCACTTTTTTATGTTCAAGTGCTTTGCAGTGATTTGGCAGAGGCAATCAAGAGTAATTACAATACATTATTACTTCCCCAACTATGTCTTTATTTATTTGTGTGAATGAAGAAAGGACCACAGGAGTTCTGTTTCCCAAAACCATTAAGAAGTACTCAGAACAAAAATAATTGTCTTCTGGCTTGTTTGTTTGCGTTGTGCCATCTGTGAAGTTTGCAGTAAAAGGTGTAATTATGACTACAAAAAAAAAAAAAGTGCACTGGGGATGTTGAACGGCCAAAATACTGTTAGCTTCTAATTTGTCTAAAAGTAATGGTCATAGACAGAAATATGCAGTGATTATATCCATGATTATGTTTTAGAAAATCTATTAGGTGCAATTAGGTGCTATTTGTTTAGCGTACAGTATAAATATTTAAATAAAAGTTTCAAATAAAACCACATGTGCAGGCCACGTTCAGTTTTATGCCGTAGTTTACAATTAATTAAATATTCAGTGTTTCTTCACAGTCTTTTCCAGATACAGTTAAATCCTGCTGTTACAGAATGGCCGAGTAGTGACGTCCCCAGATCAGGAACTGACAGAGACACACACAGGTACTGCAGGTGAAAGTGCTGGGGCTCATATTTATTTAAATAATAAGGTTAAACAAAAAAAGTGTTGAAATAATAACACATCTCTCACACTGACACCAAATATAAAGGCACGATGGCCACAACAATGAGACAGATACCCAAACACTTCCTCAAAACAAGTACCGTGCTGGTCCTTCCAGCACGAGCAGCAATTGTTATATTTTCATTTTATTTTTGTTTCTCTCACTCTCACGTACCACGTAGCTCACTCTCTGTACACCTACCATGACCAGCAAAACCTGCAGATTTTAATACACGTGGCCATCTCCAGATTAGCAGTACATTAATCAATCCGGAGATGGTCACATTCTACACAAGTTTTCAATCAGCGTGGCCGACAGCCAATTTATCAATAATCACCAGCTGCCGACCACACATTTTCACGAGATGTCTGGCAGAGAGGAGCTGCTACCATCGCCTCTGCCAGACCACATTTAACTGTACAATAATAAACAAAACATTGTACTGTATTTTAAATAAATACAAGTTAGATTTAAATTCAACACCAATCACATCACCTGTTTTAAATAAACAATCATAACAATACATTCTTCCGTTCCCAATAAACACCATACACCACAATAGAACACATTTGTCAGCAGGGCTTTGCCCTGCCCTCTATTTACATGCAAGGCTCTGTCCTACTATGCCACAACTATGCATACACATGCTGCACTAATTTATAAAAAGATAATAGGAGGGCATATTATGGCATCATTTTTGACAAACATTCCAAATATGTAAACTTTTAAAAGTTTAAGCATGATTAATACTGAAGTTTCAACATTTAAGGAATTCAAATGGAAGCTAAAACCCATAATTTCTATTGTCTACATCTGTCCAGAAACTCTTAACATACAATATGGAGCAAACAGTTGTTTAAAGATTAATTTGTTAATGTCCAAGTAGGGTTACACATGTTCTTTCCCTGCTTTTCCAATGTGTACTGCTGTTATGCTCACTGCGTGTATAGCTGGAAGATGGATATTGGTTCTGAAGTCCTGAGTTTGTTTTGATTTTCCTGAAATTTTTTATTTTGCTTATTTTGCTAAAAAAAAGCCTTCAACTTAAATTGCCACCACATTTGTTGAATACAATAGCATCACTGGCCTGGATAGATTGACATGAAAAGCAATTTGGTGCAGTCTACATCCAGCAAATGAAGTCTTTAGTTTTGAGTTGATTCAGTGGTTCCGATGAATGGCACCCACTGTAACAAGGCAATCCACGTTCTAAAAAAGCAGGGTTAGTGTAACAAAGAGGTATACTTTACAGGATAACCTCAAAAGTAACACCATTTCAAACTGAAAAGAAAAATATTGAAATCATAAACAGGGTTCCTGGCTACTGTAAATAACATAAAGCTGTACTATATAGATCAGCCGCTGGGACTTTTGCCAGCTAAGCAGGGCTTCATTTAGTTTCCTTCGTATTACTCCTCATATTAATTGTGTAGCTCATATGAATGCAGAATACATAGTAAAACATTGGAAATGATGTTAAGAACAGCTTTAACATGTTTATAATGCTAGGATGCAACTGGCTAAAATATGTTACTATTATTAAAAAAAAAAAAGTAGTTTACTGTGATAGTTATTATGCATTATTTAATTACCATACTTCATTCAAATTAGAAATATCCCTTTCATTCTATTAGTGTAAAACAACATGCTTTGTATAATTAAAGATAAAACACAAGATAACAAATACTCCTAATTAAAACTGACTTGTACCTTGAATTTCCACAGAGGCAAGTAATTGCTCATAAATTTGGGGAACAAACTACACAAAAAGGCCATCTTAATTGATAGTTTGATAAGCCAGCTGAAATCAGTTTAAATAAGAGATGGTTGTCTTTCTGTTATGTTGCTTGCATTTTTTTTTATAGCCCTATCGTGGAATGAAACTGTCATAGTTTATTTCTTGTCATTTATTGCGCTCTTGGAGGGGCCTTAGTGTTGTCTGTTAATCCAAAAAGCAGGTACAGCTCAGGTAGTCCTGACTATTAACCCAATTAATCCATTCATTCAAATTGTGACAATGAAGCGTTTTCCATGTGAGTGCTTTTGTCTCGGTTGGTCCAAATCAACATTTACGAGCAAACTTTATTTACTGAACTTCCCAAAAGATAATCTGCTTCTTAGTTTTCTGGTAACACTATTGAAATGTAATTTTTTTTTAAATAAATTGTTTACATCAACATTTTATACCCTGTTTTTGGTTTATTCATCCATGTAGCCTCATTACAGCCACCTGTTCTATCTGCATTGCCAGTCTGCTGAAATAATTACAACATCCTTGCCAAATACACTGGTTGCATTTGAATTCGTTATCTGCTTCTATACAGAAACATTCTACCAAGATGTTGCCATGTTGCAGTCTAACTCCACCAGAGCTGAACCTCTGAGGCTGCAGATTACACAGCAAATAGGGAGTACTGATTAACCTCTCTAATACATTTAAATCTGAATGCAGAGGTGCATTTGTAAGTGGTGCGATGGCGCTAATTCATTTTTGAGACCTCAATAAACTTTAGTTAATTAAGTTATTCATTGAGTGACTGTATTTCTAGAGTTGTGTGTATTGGAATTTTACTTGGGTATTGTACTTGGGTCTGTGCATGATTCAATGTTAATATAGTTCAGAAGCCACTATCCACATTTCTTACATTCATTTTAATGATCTGTTATGTTTTAAGTGCCCAGCAGGTGGTGCAGATGTACTATATATACTGTACACAAGGCTATTTCTAAATGTAGATGATAGGTGGTTTGGTGGTGTCAGTGGTGCTGACCCATGCTTTAACTTTTACCTCTGTATTCCACCTACTGTCATCTAAACACTTCCCTGGTTGTTATATTTCAAGTTCAGCACACTGGTGCCTATATTGTGTTGACTGAACTTTTTTGCAAAGCCCAATATGAATGTTGCCTCACCACTACAACCGACCTCCATTCCCGCCGTTAAGCCAATGGCCTCTTGTCACATGCTGAACCAAAGAAATGGGTGTTGCCTAGCTTGCGACCACTGGAGGTGAGGCCCAGCCTGTCCAGGAGTTGCTGAAGCGTGACCTCTTACAGTATCTGATTCAAGCAGCACTGCGACACCTAGTGTTATCAGCTGCTCCTTCAACCGAAAAAAATGATCTGCAGTATATGTTTTTTTTTTTTTTAATATAATGCAGCTCCACATTGTATCAATTTAGATATAAATTTGGCAAATTAATTTAAATGTATTGAGCAGGCTGCTGCAGCCTATGTTCATCAATATATTGGTTAATGTAAAAAATATATATATTATAAAACCAGCTGTGTTGTGGAGAAGACCATTGACGAACAGATATGCCTGTGAATATCTGTTTCATTAAATCTCTTCCTGACATGTACAGCTTGCTACTTTTATTCTTTTCAACATAACTTGTCAAACATGATTAAAAACCTTGACATTCACACAAGAATCTAGACTGACAATGTAAAATTCAGATTTAGGTAGCCTTCTAGTGATATGATGAAGAAATTACATAATACCCAGAAGCCAGTGACAGAAACCTCCTATTTCCTCATAACCAGCAAGTATCTCTTTTAATATGTGCTTCCCATCTTGCATTTTGATGATAACCAGTCACTTTTTGAAGTTGTGTGCATGCTATTTTTATTTCTATATACAAAGCGTGTTGTTTTAAATGTACTCATTTATCGCTGACAATTGTTCCTTTACACAGACTCTACGGAATTGAGACCAGCTTCTCTGTAAGGTGTAAGGAAGGCTTTCCATGAATAAAATGGAACTCAGATTGTAATGTAGAAATTGGATGAAATACACACATTTTTAGGCAGCCAAAATTACCGGACTTCTTTACTACTGCCAATAGGAGTAAATAAATTGCAACTGCAATTGCATTTGGCACACAGGATGCAGTTCAATAACAATCTGTTTGCATGGTTTCTAAAGCACTTCAGCAGGGTGGCAAAAGTCTGAGCTCAAGTTTTTGATCCACTTTGTGGATGCATATTTTGCTTTATATGCCCACTGTATTTTTTATGATATGTTTAAAGAGCAAGCAGCTTTCTTAGATTTGTTTTGTTCCCTTGCCATTGTAAGAAGTTGGCGGTCATTCAGAGTAGTTCGTATTGCAATTACTTAAATACAGTTTATTTTTATTTATTTTTAATTATTGCTGTGGACATGTGCAATCATCTTGTGATCTTCCATTTTGATAACCACATATTGTTTGTTTTGTTGGCAATACACAGCAGAGCTGTACAAATAGATACAAACAAACTACATTTGAAGCTAATTACTTTTTTTACAGAATTGTTTACATGAATGTTATCAAATGGTTTAAAGCAGATTTATGTTTGCAAACATTGTGTGGATTTATTCTCCAGAAAAAAAAGTCTGTTTAAAATTGCTGTACCTGACACAAATTCAGTACTAACTTTTCATTAGTAATTTTTAATTATTATATAACACAGTATTTTGGTCCTAATTGGTGACCTAAATTAAGAAATTAATATATTATGAAGTGAAGACTAATATCATGTGAAAACCTCTTAACATATACAATTGCAGTCAACACATATTCAATTAGATTTTCTGACTCTTAGTCTAAATGGTTTAAAGAGTATCCATTGACATAGTTTCTAGAATAAAAGCAGGTGAATGAACTTCACTATAGTGACAGAAATCCTTTTAGAGACAAAATGTGATCTGATGTGATGGGAAAGGATATTTCCATGTCTGTCATATTCAATTATGTCATTCTGGGGGGCGGGGCTCCCGAGTGGTATGTCCAGTAAAAGCGCTCCACGTAGAGTGCAGGATGCACCCTATAGCCTGGAAATCGCAGGTTTGAAACATTGCCGACCGTGACTGGGGGTTCTTAGGGGGCAGCACACAATTGGCTGAGCGCAGCCCGGGTAGAGAGGGCTTAGGTTGGCAGGACAGTCCATTGTTCACCCCGCACCAGCGACCCCTGTGGCTGATAGGGTGCCTGCAGGTCTGCAGTGGAGCCATTCAGATCTGTATTGTCCTCCAGTACTTGTTAAATTTGCAGACGACACAAAAGTAGGAGGAGTGGCAAACACTGTTGCAGCAGCAAAGGTCATTCAAAATGATCTAGACAAGATTCAAAACTGGGCAGACACATGGCAAATGACATTTAATAGAGAAAAGTGTAAGGTACTGCACGCAGGAAATAAAAATGTACATTATAAATATCATATGGGAGATATTGAAATTGAAGAAGGAATCTATGAAAAAGACCTAGGAGTTTTTGTTGACTCAGAAATGTCTTCATCTAGGCAATGTGGGGAAGCTATAAAAAAGGCTAACAAGATGCTCGGATACATTGTGAAAAGTGTTGAATTTAAATCAAGGGAAGTAATGTTAAAACTGTACAATGCACTTGTAAGACCTCATCTTGAATATTGTGTGCAGTTCTGGTCACCTCGCTATAAAAAAGATATTGCTGCTCTAGAAAGAGTGCAAAGAAGAGCGACCAGAATTATTCCGGGCTTAAAAGGCATGTCATATGCAGACAGGCTAAAAGAATTGAATCTGTTCAGTCTTGAACAAAGAAGACTACGTGGCGACCTAATTCAAGCATTCAAAATTCTAAAAGGTATTGACAGTGTGGACGCAAGGGACTTTTTCAGCCTGAAAAAAGAAACAAGGACCAGGGGTCACAAATGGAGTTTAGAAAAAGGGGCATTCAGAACAGAAAATAGGAGACACTTTTTTACACAGAGAATTGTGAGGGTCTGGAATCAACTCCCCAGTAATGTTGTTGAAGCTGACACCCTGATATCCTTCAAGAAGCTGCTTGATGAGATTTTGGGATCAATAAGCTACTAACAACCAAACGAGCAAGATGGGCCGAATGGCCTCCTCTCGTTTGTAAACTTTCTTATGTTCTTATGTTCTTATGGGTCTGGTGGCTTCGCTGTTGGATCCAGGGGGTGTTGCAGCAGTGAACCGGGATAAAAATAATAATTGAGAATTCCAAACTGGGGCGAAAACTGGGCTAAAAACCATTGGCCAGTTTGTCCATTTGGATCATGCAGTACAATCCCAAATATAAATATGTTATCTTTTTGGGTTTAAATCTTTTTTTAAAAAGCATTGTAGATTTGACACGATAGATGGTTTAATTTATGTTTTTTAGGCAATGCAAGTTATTCAAAGCATACTGAAATATTAAAGTAGAAAATAGAAAAAAGAGGTATTAAACCTTTAATTACAACAGCTTACATTATCTATGAAATTTAGTGTATAGTATACATGAAGGATCTGTCATGAAAAGCCACGACATATGATATGTATTTATTGGATGGATGCTATGGCATTAAATAGGCGAGTTTGTTAGCCTTCCTGTATTGTTAGTCCCATACTATCAATACAGGATGTCATGGTTTGTCAAGATATACCTTGTCTGTGCCATACATGTTTAAAAATACACTCATCTAAGTAAAAATGTTGACTTCCATCTTGAAATATTCCATGTTTTGTGATGAACTTGGGAAGAACTTTAAAAAGGTCTATGGTAATGAAACATACTGTACTCCACTCCGATTACTTTTTAACTTGTGCAGTCTAACCACACATATATTAGGTTACATGTTTATACGTGAACATATGAGGATTAAAGTGTTTCTCAGCTTCCAATGTCAAAACTAACACGGCCTCTGTTTAAAACAGTTAAGTTAACGTTTTAACCCGATGAGACAGCAAATGGAACATTTTTGGCATATTTATGCAAGTTAGAGTTGAGCCAGACATTTCTGAGAGTCTAGAGCTCACTCCATCATCGTCAGTCATGTCAGTAGATGAGTGCAATGCCTTTAATCGTATGAAGAATTCATGAGCTTTAAAAAACATGACATTTAACCATTAAAGTAGAAAATGTCTCTCTGAATCATCTTAACATACATTGTAGTAGGTAAGTATATGACAAATCCATAGACTCGGCTTGTTTGTTTGTTTATTGGTAGCTCATAAGATAACAGAGAATGACAAGTACAGAAAGCAAAAGAATGTGCTTCCCTGTTTTTTACTTTGTAATCTTCTTTGTGCTGTAAACCCTCTGAGTATGCCTGCAATTCAGCTTAGCCATGCCAGTGTTGAAATATTAACACCTAGCCTTGCTGAAACACCTCCCTGAGACTACAAGAGAAACAGAAACCCCGGTAATTACCATTCTGACATAAAGCACTTGTACAAAATGTTGGCCTGTGGAAATCTCCTCAATTGGAAAGTGACTTTCTCAGTAGACTTATACTCAGTAGGCTAAGCTTATGTATTATTTCAATGTTGTTTTGTCGTCTCCCCCACCCGCATTTGCTGAAGAGCAGATAGGTGAATGAATGGCTGCCATTCTTTACATGCTTACATGTATGGTTTTGTTTAGCTTTTTGTTACAGTAGATATATGCAGGGTTGTAAAACAGACCTTGGTTAAGAATAGGTATTATCTAATTGATTGCATTACAATAACCTTGACTAATGTGGTATTTACTCATTGAACATGCCTTTGCTTGTCCGCTGTCTCAGAATAAGTACTGTAAAAAATGTGAAAGTGTGTATGCTTGTTAAGAAAAGCAGTATTTAAGTATGTAAATACTGCATGTCTACCATATCACAAAGAAAAAGTAATAGTTACATCCCACTTTTCATATTAGACACCTACTGATATTCAAAGCACATCTATAGTAGGCTAAGTCAAATATAGGACAAATATAATTAGATATTGTGGCAGGCTGGCGAGTGGATAGAGGCCCAGAGACAGACTGCAGTTCAAAAAAATAACTGTTTTATTATAAATAAACAAAAATAAAGTGCACAAGGGCAAAATAACAGATACTCAAACACAAATAAAGCAAAAAGAAAACTCACAAAAATAAAGTTTCCAGGCTGGGCAATGCCTTCACTGGATTTAGAAAATTCAAAAAAATATAAACAAACACCAACCTGCTTCCTCAGCTCCCTTCTCCCCAAATGAGAAGCAATAGGCCTCCTTTTATATCAGGTGGCTGGGCGCTGATTGATCGTTAATCAACCTAATCAACTAATCAACCCCAGCCACCTGAACATAATAAACCCAGGCAGGCAGGGGAAGTTAACCCCATCCCTGCCAATTTAAAAGGGCAGAGCTTTGCTCTGCCACACACCTCCCCCCATGTACAACGTACACCGGCCGCAATCGGCCAACTCCCCCCCCCCCCCCCCCCCCCCCCCCCCCCCCTCATCCCCCCAAGAGTCCAATTATGTCCCTTGGGTGGGCTGTTATGGTGGGTGGTGGTGGGCGGGGTTGATGTCGGAGCCCCCAAGCCTTCTTTGGTTGAGGGGGCCCCGAATCTCCAAGGTAGCATGGCGACGGCGGCCCGGCTCCCTCTGGTGGCGGAGGCGGCGACGGCGGCCCGGCTCCCTCTGGTGGCGGAGGCGGCGACGGCGGCCCGGCTCCCTCTGGTGGCGGAGGCGGCGGCGGCGGCCCGGCTCCCTCTGGTGGCGGAGGCGGCGGCGGCGGCCCGGCTCCCTCTGGTGGCGGAGGCGGCGGCGGCGGCCCGGCTCCCTCTGGTGGCGGAGGCGGCGGCGGCGGCCCGGCTCCCTCTGGTGGCGGAGGCGGCGGCGGCGGCCCGGCTCCCTCTGGTGGCGGAGGCGGAGGCGGCGGCCCGGCTCCCTCTGGTGGCTCCTCCCTCTCGGGCTCTGAGAGCGGCGGCGGCGGCTCCTCCCTCTCGGGCTCTGAGAGCGGCGGCGGCTCCTCCCTCTCGGGCTCTGAGAGCGGCGGCGGCTCCTCACCCCTCTCTGGCTCTGGGGACGACGGCAGATCCTCCTCCCTCTCTGGCTCTGGGAGCGACAGCAGATCCTCCTCCCCTCTCTGGCTCTGGGAGCGACAGCAGATCCTCCTCCCTCTCTGGCTCTGGGAGCGACGGAGGCTCCTCCTCCCTCTCTGGCTCTGGGAGCGACGGCAGCTCCTCACCCCTCTCTGGCTCTGGGAGCGACGGCAGCTCCTCACCCCTCTCTGGCTCTGGGGACGACGGCAGCTCCTCGCCCCTCTCTGGCTCTGGGGACGACGGCAGCTCCTCGCCCCTCTCTGGCTCTGGGGACGACGGCAGCTCCTCGCCCCTCTCTGGCTCTGGGAGCGACGGCAGCTCCTCGCCCCTCTCTGGCTCTGGGGACGACGGCAGCTCCTCACCCCTCTCTGGCTCTGGGGAACGGCAGCTCCTCCTCCCTCTCTGGCTCCCGGGAAGGCGGCTCACCCCTCTCTGGCTCTCGGGAAGGCGGCTCACCTCTCTTTATTGGAGTGACCGGTGGATCTCCCATGTCTACCGCCAGGTAATTAACCACCATGAGGGCAACCTCTGGGAAGGAGGCCGGGTGGTGCTGTTCCTCCCACTGTTCCCACCTCTCCCCATCTCGACGCCACAGCGTGTTGATAACTATGGGGAGATCGTGGACGAGGTCTGCCTCAGGGTGCATCAACCAGTCCCAGATCTCCTGGGACGGTGGTGAAGGTGGTGGTGCTGGAGGTAGTGGGGTGGCCCCTGATGCCCGGGGTGAACACTGCACCTCTTCCTGGGCCTGGTTGTAGGGGCATCCTGCCCAGTTGTGGCCGTCCTCCTCACACCGGCCACACCAGTTTGCCGGTGGCACGTCTGGGCAGGACCGCCAACGATGGTCCTCCTTCCCACACCAGGAACACCAGGGGAAGAGGCTGGCCGGGTCCTCCAGCGGTGGCTGCAGCAGCTTACATTTCTTCAGCTGCTGCTTGTCCTGCCTTTTCCACTGTCTGCTCTTCTTTCCCATTTTTTTTTTCTCAAAAAAAAATAAATACTGCTCTGAGCCTCTAGGTGGCGCTATCCCACTTCTGACACCAAATGTGGCAGGCTGGCGAGTGGATAGAGGCCCAGAGACAGACTGCAGTTCAAAAAAATAACTGTTTTATTATAAATAAACAAAAATAAAGTGCACAAGGGCAAAATAACAGATACTCAAACACAAATAAAGCAAAAATAAAACTCACAAAAATAAAGTTTCCAGGCTGGGCAATGCCTTCACTGGATTTAGAAAATTCAAAAAACCACAAAACAAACACCAACCTGCTTCCTCAGCTCCCTTCTCCCCAATGAGAAGCTGAGGCCTCCTTTTATATCAGGTGGCTGGGCGCTGATTGATCGTTAATCAACCTAATCAACTAATCAACCCCAGCCACCTGAACATAATAAACCCAGGCAGGCAGGGGAAGTTAACCCCATCCCTGCCAATTTAAAAGGGCAGAGCTTTGCTCTGCCACAGATATCAGCTAGAGTTCTATATGTTAATTCATTGGCAATATGTTTTAAATAAAGTGGTAGCAGTATTCATTATGAAAGTTTAAAGCTAGTTAAATATGTGCATGTATAACAAATGTTTTATAAGTGCAGCCAGAATTACTCTCAACCACTCAGAAGACAGTGGCTCCAGCAGAGCAGGCTTTAGTGTCAGGCAGCTCAAATTAGCACTTAATTTCCTAACCAAGACAACCTATCAATTTAGTTCTGAACCTTTTATGATCTCCAAAATTCATTGCAGATATTTAAAGGATATTTTAAATCGTATTAGCACAAGCAATATTATTATCTCCCTCCCCCCTTTCTGCTGTTAAGAATGTTTGTTTAGCTTGTGTTTTATACTTTTAATTTGAATATTTAAATATATTAAAAAAAATTAAAGTTGAAACTGCTTTCTGGTAGCTTAGCACTTCATGTTTTTTAAACTCACTCACGTGTTCTAGCTGCAGTATTACCATGTGAATTCCTATAGCAACGTTACCAGGAAGCACGCAGTTTACCTACAGCGTTGTATTTGGGATATTTGCATATCCTAAAAAAAAAATTAAAAAAATGAGCCAAAAGAATCTCAACACAATAAGGGGACCAGTAACAATATTAATAAAGAGGTAAGAAAATAGATGTTTGGTTGAATAGAGGATTTGGATAATTAAATGAATAAATGAATTAATTAACTGCAATTTCAAGCATAATAAAAAAAATGGATGATAAAAAAAAATCCACCTTTTTATTTTTCCGACAACATCAAAGATCAATATTTCACATTCAAAATCAGACAGGTAAAGAAAAGGAAGTTACATAATGGGAGTATGTGTGTGCTGTGCTGTGCTATGCTGTGCATGTCTTTCTTGAGCATCTGTGACAGCTAGACATCTGTGTCTTGTGGACCTGACATAGCGTCCATTCAGCTGCTGAAGAATGTCGCTTCATTCCAGAAGTTGACAGTGGTGCTGTGGTGCTAGTGAGGATTTTTGCCAAGTGCAATGCTACAGTCTGTCTCAAAAGGTAGTCAGTGAGTAAAAGAAAGGGCAAGAATGGACTCATTAAGGAAAGCACCCAGGGCTGTTCTTTTCCTGCCAGTTATCAATACTGGAGGTCCCATTGGAGTCAAGCTATATGATGATGAAAAATGAAAACCACACAAGCTGGCAACTCTTCATGACGGCAGCAAAAGCTTGTTTCCATTAATGTTGGACTGGCTGATTCAGTGGTACACAGAAATGTGTACAGCTGCAGTTGTGCAATAGTATGCAGCTAAAATTGATTCAGAAGGTGTGTAATCCAGCTCCTCAGGTCAAGGTTTAGGATAATCCTATGCCTAACTGAAGCAACATCACCACATTCTTACAAATTGCTTTGCCATACCAGTATTAGCTGCCTCTACACATCTGTGAAGTAAGCAGTTTGAAATGGCACAATCTAGCTTTTGACTGATTTTAAATTTTTGAGCATCCAATGTCCTTGATTTCAGTCAAATGTGGAGACAGAGTGCTGTCCTCTGCGAAAGGGCAAATATTTTCATGTTTAGTTTATGGGCAAACAATCTTCAGCTATTGTAAATGTAAAGTTAATAAATGTGGCATTACACCATGTGTTTTTTGGGGTTTTTTTTGTTTTTTTTTGGGTGACAGTAGAACTACTCTTTACTGCTGTGATTTTCTCTATGTGAAAGAGAGACAACAATGAGAAAGGGTCTAAGAATGGAGCATCATAATGAGAGGATTGTGTTGTATTTTTAATTTTGATGCTAATAAGAATTGTTATTCATGCATGGACAGGCTCTTCTGTTTATTTATTTATTTATTTTTAAATCCAATTTTATTTGATAGAATAAAAGAAAACGTTTACTGTATTTCTCTGACCTACTTCCCTTCCCCCAACTGTAAATACATTCTCATCCAAACTGGTTATACAAAGCAGAGGTTTTACAAATGAATAATTGTAACTGTGTTTTAAAACGCACACAGATTATACAAAGTATAGGTTGTACAGGAAATGAAAGCTTATTGCAACACCACAAACTTCAAGAGTGAAGGTCAAAAGTGTTAATGCAGTATGTCCTCCCCAATCGCAGCCCTTGTGTTCAGAGCTGTAACCGTTAGAACTTTCAAACAGGGCTGCAAAGCATAGATCTGAGGACAAATATATTACGTCATCCAGTCCCTTCCAATTGTACATAAAAGACTTAAATAAAAATGCAAATTGAGGAAACCAATTACCCTGGTGTCTATTTTTTCTCAATCAAATCTAAATTGAAATCTATGATTTAATTCTGCACTATTCCTATTAATAGTCTGTGTCCCAATAAATGCTGGATTGCGACTCTTAAAAGTAAATGCCTCATTTGACTAAAACACACACATACCAATGCATTAGATTAGCAGTAGTATTGATTTTCTGCTTGCAGTGAAACCATTTTGTCTCGTGAACAAGACCAATGCTAATCACGTGTCTTGCAATTCTTATGGGTGCATATATTTTGTTGTATATTAATTTAAATCATAAGCTTCTGCTGGCATCTCATTACTGAAAACAGACCCTCTTGGGTTCATATTGTCTCGTTGTATTGTGCAGTCATACAGACACTGATAACGTTGACTGATTGAAGACAGGAGAAGATAAGAAGCTCTGAACAGTATACATAATAACTGAAGTATTTAGGTTAATCATTAGAAACACATTTAACATCCTTCGTTAAGGCAGGTTCAGGATCATAATGTGGACACTATTGCAGGACACTTCTGTTGTCTTCATTATTATTGTTACATTAGCATTTTTTAAATAGTTTTTTTAATGTACTAAATTGACAAAGACAAATTAGTACATTGGTCTTTTAAACGCTTACCAGTAAGCTTTCAAACAAGAAGCCAAATGTGATGGAGTTCTTCTTAATATTACTAAATGAAATACCCAAATTACAATGCTGAATTAGTTGCAGCACTACAAAGTGTACTGTTTTGATTATGAAGTGCTCTTCTAAGGTGACAGCATTAACTTTAGGCATAAATATAAAGGCTTGATTACTGTAAGCATTTCCGAGTGCTGTTCAATGTAAATTTAAAGTTATCTGTAGGATTTACTGAAGTCAAAAGAAAGCAGTGGGAGTGTGTAAATGTGTGGGGTAATTGCCTTTTTCCTAATACAATAAAATAGGTGACTGTTAGTATCTCAGGGCTCATGGTATAAATCTCTTTACCTGTCAATTTCACCATAAGTGGCTGGAAATGTACATGTTTTGGTACCATTGAAGTACCAATATCCCCTTGGTAGTGTCTTCTCTTGTGTGTGTATATATATATATATATATACACTGTGTATATATCAGTGAAACAAGCATCCAGTATGTTTTTTATTAGACCCTGTAGAGTAGACCTCGTCGGCTACCTCGGCCCGCCTAACTTGCTGGCACATCTGCAGTGCACACGCGGTACACCCTCATGCCTGTGTTGTGCTATAGCTAGGTGAAAAAAACTAAACAAAACAACAACAGCGGACCTTGTCCTCCAAGGGGTTGTATTTTTACTAGCTCCGCAGTACAGCAGACTGTGCCGGCTGCCTTGGCCCGCCCACCTTGGTCTGTTGGGCATTAAAAAAATAAATAAATAAAAATCGAACAACAACAACAGCTGTCTTAAAAATAAGACCAAATGGGTTTTGGTTTAAATGCTATCAATCTGATGATGACTCACACAAGTTAGTATGTGAGGGCACTACAGGATTTGCTCTGACAGTTTACCGTCAAGAGTTTCCATTATTAGGAATTATTTAGGAGGAAATGTCTTTGAGTAACATGCTTTTACTCATTACCTCATGACCTACCTACATTACAAGTTCCTGTCATTTTGAACAGTAAGCCGTACTCAAGGATATCCAGGATATTGGAAGAAAGTCACAACACTTGAACCGTGTGCCTCCCATAATTTAAATACGATGCTTTTGCTTGTGGTTTTTCTTTTCCAAAGATCCAAACAGGAATGTTAAATAATACAATTACCTAAGCAGGTTACCATGGAGACCACCAGAATAATATAACTATGATACTAAAAACAGCCATATCAAAAGAAACATGGCCTTATGAATTAGTGCATATTCCTAAAACCCAGTGCACAACAGCAAAACTGCATTTATTATACGTCCTTGGAATGTAGTTTGAAATGAAGCTGTTAAACAGGTCTGTGCTGTATTATATACATAGCAATATTAAGTAATTAACATCATAGAAGATGCATGTATTCTATTATCAAAGACTTAAAGTCCATTCAGATTCACTTGGTAGCATATCATATTTTGCTAACCAGTTCATTTAAAGGCAGCAAACACACTTCAGGGTTGTGTGTAGTATTGTATATTGCAATTTGTAAGTGAAAATGTACATAGATATCCCATTACGTTACCTGTTACCTGGTTACCAGGTTTACTTCCATTAAATATACTAAAATATGCCAAAATATGCAGATCTGATTTTTATTTTTTATTTATAAACACATATGCATAAAAAAGATGTCTTGTTGCACAAGATTTAAATATAGCATCTTTTTTTTCCTTACAACAACAACTGCATAGATATTCATAGGTCTTTTGCAGTGTTTCTTATTGCTGCATGCAAAATACTGCAGTGTTAGTGCAAGACTTAACAATTGAGAAAATGGTGGAAAAATTGGTACATGTAACATTGAACTGCATTGATAACTGTAAAAACAGTCATACTGAAAGGGTCTCTAAACAATGTATTAGACCAACTTATGAACTGTGAACTGTGGTTGTGTAGCACAAATACAATAACTTACTCAGTTGAGTGTTTAAGGCAGTGCATTTATTGCATTAGACAGCAAGATGTGTACTTTTGAGCTGACAAATATTTAATGATGCTTAATTACACCTGGCAGTGAAAATGTACAACACATCTGAAACACAACTGACTAAACTCCACTATGACAAAAATAAATATCTCATAAATACAGTTTATCTTTGAAAGACACCTATTCCACTTGGCTTTATTCTGCTGCTCCATCAGATTGCAGATTTCAGTGGGTTTACTTTGTCTGCAGATAAACTAGAAGCTAACAGTAGTTGTACGCATAATTATCATTTTTTATTACACACAAACAGGCCAGTAACGCATTACAAATCACTACCATGCCAACGTAGATATACAATGATGAATTCTGAGAGATCATTTCATTTATCTGTAAATTCAGGCTATCTTTTTCCAGACCTTGTTGGAATAGTAAAGAGACTCTTTCTGCTTTCCTTGACTATTCCTGCATTGTGATTCATTTATCTGGAATGCATGATTCTATTTGAAATTGATTTTCATTTTTTTTTTTCTTTTAATTGAGTGGGGACTGAAGTGCCAATATTTGTTCTTGATAACATCAGATGAGCTTAGATGCGGATTACTGTGGCCATAAGTGTGTGTTTCAATTTCTCTGAAGAGGTTTACCTATAGTATAAACTCTAGAGTAAGCCCACTAACTTCGTGGGGGAAATTTTGTTTTTTTTGCACTGATCTTTATAAAGTAATTGGATAGATCTGGTATAATCTATATTTGCAGTCTCCCATATCCCATATTTAAATAAAGAATATTCTGTTACATCTATAAATCACTTTTTACTCTGGGAACAATATTTTCCTGGCTCAAATCTATGATAAAAAGGTCTGTGGGAGTATGTGGGAGGCAGCAGTTGGCATGGCAACCATAGCGCAGCTTTTAATTCCACTTGGTGAGCAATGTTAACACAACAATGATGCTTAATAGGTCATGGCTATGCAAGAACAAGCCTTTTGTGTTGTTTATGTCAATTGTACTTAAAAACATTTAGAACAGTGGAAGGAAACCTCATTGATTCTGCTTTGCCCCTTACTGAACAAAATTGGTCATTGGAAAGCACCAATATAAATTGTATAATTTGTGACAAATTAAGTGTAGCATGTAATCGAATATGAAACCAAATGATTACCCACAGAGAGTTGTTTTTATTCTGCATGTGATTTGAAATGATGCATGTGTACAGCTATGGCCAAAAGTTTTGCATCACCCTGTGGAATTAACAAGTTTTACTTCATATATGTTGAATGAAACCTGCTGAATAATATTATGATAATAAATTGAATTACATACCGCTTTGTAGTTTTCCATATAAGTGTGACATTTTGAAATCTAGTATAAAATACTGTACTCCAATAGGTTTGCAATCTCATTTTGTAGTTTCTTTGATTACATGATGTTAAATAACGTATCTAAGTTATTTATTTATTTATTTATTAATAATGTCTCGATCCTAAAATTATAAGTGATGTTAAACTTTTGGCCATAGCTGTAAGTGTCCCTTTTAATACAAAAAAAGGAAAGTGATTCTGTAAGACTCCTGCAGTATTAGAGCTATTTTGGGATGGTGATTTATGGTTGTTGATGATAGTGGAGATTAACAGACCATTCAAAAGGAAAACACTGGCCTATGTAAAAAGATCTGCTTATGTATGAAGATAGTCAATTTTCTTTAGG
The DNA here is from genome assembly GCF_017654505.1 of Polyodon spathula. Classification (NCBI taxonomy): domain Eukaryota; kingdom Metazoa; phylum Chordata; class Actinopteri; order Acipenseriformes; family Polyodontidae; genus Polyodon; species Polyodon spathula. The sequence goes on along the minus strand of NC_054546.1, from coordinate 3,778,532 downwards.
ATTTGACATCACATACAGAGGCAGTGCTAATTGTAAGGCTTCTTCCATATAAGATATGTAGAACAATTTGTAGATTTTGTTTTTCAGTTTTACATTATGGACTTGTTTGTGTTGATCAGTGGCAAAAACTCCTAATTAAATCCATGTTGTAACACAATAAAATGTGGAAAAGTCCAAGGGGGTGAATACTTTTTAGAGCCACTGTGTATAATATAATAATGTTCAATAAAACAAAAACATTGTCTAAAATGCAAGAAAAAATGACATTTTAACCAAAACCCATGTTCACCATTCCTGTATTAACTGCTGTTCTGGCTCCTCAGAGGAGGTAATTCTTTGTTATCTGCTATTAAACTCAGTACTATCAGTAGCAGATCACATGATCTAAGCACAGGTTTTTATTGGAGTAGCCCAGAGAGTTTCTTTCATCCGACGAAGGCAAGCCTTCGTTACAAACACTATCTGCTCTTACCATACAGAGTACAGTACTAGCAATGTCAGATGACATAGTCTGATCCCTGATTTTAACTGGAGGAGCAACTCAACCCCCCGCCCCACCCCGCCCTGCCCCTGGTGATTCACTGCTTTACTGAGTATGCATGATTGAGTGGTGGAAGGAGATTTTGACCAGAAGAAGAAATCCATTGTAATGGTAGGAAGATTAAAAAAAACATATGGGACAGTAGACACAAAATAAACGGTGTGACTGCTTGACTGGAATCATTGACTGTTTAGTCCCCATTAAACCAAGGTTAATCGAAGCCAGCGTTGTTGACATGTGTGGAGTGGAGAAAATGCGTTTAGCAGCCACTTGTAGATCTCTTGATCTACCCCGATGCCCTGGACTTACCTAACCTAAGCATCACATTACTTGATCCTCAACTAATGCACTATCCGTTCGCTATTACACTGCCAATATGTCATTGTAGATCTAACTTGTAATCCTAACTTGTTGCATCCTAGCATATATTGCATTTTAGTAGTATTATTTATACTTGCTGTAAACTGCTCTGTATGTAAATATTACTATTGCATTGTAACCCTGTACAATACTGCCCTGTAATACCTGTAAGTCACCTTGGATAAAGGTATCTGCCAAATAAATAAATAATATGAAGTGTTTTCAGTCATAATACAATAATAAGATTCTACTGCTGCTGGGGTCTTATGGGGACCAACCCAAGCCCTCTGTCTTTGTTCTGCCTCCCCATTTTTTTTTTGCCCACTGGCCGCTACTGATATAAATAATTACATTATACAAATATGTAATGTGCAGTTTAGCAAAGATTATTCCACTAGGTAACTAGACTGGAGTTGGCTGGAATAAACTGCATTGTTGGGCAGGAACATATACCTGTGTCTTTATTTTTTTACATTTTAAATGATCAGTCGCTGTGGGAGGGTTTAATAATTAGCATTGCCCTTAGCAGTAGGGAAAGCAGTATGCACTGTGGTAGTTGATGTGTTCTTGTGTTGTGCTCAGATTCCTTTCTGCCTTGCAATAAAAACAATCAGATCAGCCTTACATACTGCATGAGAGCTTTAAAAAAATGTTATTCTGTGTCTTCATTACATCATGAAACCCACTTTAGTGAACTCTTTAAGAATTTCATGTAATGTTTTAATGTGAGTTGTCTAATTCTATTGCAAGTGAAGGGTAAAGCCTGGTAGCTTGTCTCTTTAAGTCATTGCTGCAGTGTTGATGGGTCCTCGTGCAGAGATGGTAAGAACCATTCTCACCTCTGCAGCAGGGTGCTTGACCAGATAGACTCAGGCTAGCTATTGAAATGCACTGTGCGCCTAATGCACTGAATTAAACCGCATTACCATGGTTACAACGCTTCTTTGGTAGATTCCAGTCTGTTGGGAAAGGGAAGGCAACTCATCAGTCTTGTTGTACAGGAGTTTAAAAAAAATTTGATACGACCCTTTGGCGACTGGAATGTTGTATTCATATATATTTTTTTCCCCTTATTTTATCTGCAGAATACAGTGGCAATTGCTTCTATCCAGTTACCACCGAGTGTTCCTAGCTCATCGGCATTGCAATCTGTTGATACCTACACTTGCAAGCTCCAGTTTATTGTCTTTCGAAATGGGAAACTCTTTCCTAGCACAAGAAATTCATCAAATCTTGCAGATGACGGAAAACGTAGGAGTGTTTCCACACCAGTTGCTTTCTCCAAATTAGGTAAGGGAGTAACCCTACATTTAATTTTAAATATCTGTAAATAAATGTTAGCATACAAAACAACGCTATTAGCACATATCATTTTAATAAAACAGTTTGTCACTGTACTGTGACATAATGGTAAATATGTAATTTTCTTTTAAATAAATAAACTTGTATCATGAGATAGTATAGCTGTAGTGTTGTTTCAAGACAAAAAAAAATACGATGCAGACAAAAATGTGTATATAATGTACGTCATGCTGGCGCTCTTACTATGTATGACGAGCCTCCTTTAATTAAATATACGGTAACTTAATGAGTCATTGCTATTCAACTGTTATACAGTCATATATATAACTATGACACATATAGTATATATATATATCTATCTATACATATATATATATAATTATATATATATATATATAATATCATATATATGTGCGTGTGTATATATCTCAAATGCCATTGTCACCACTGAATAATATTAAACGGGTATAATTTCACGGCATATATATATATATATATATATATATATATATATATATATATATATATATATATATATATATATATATATTCAGTACATCAGACACCAAAGCACCATAAAAGAACGTCATTCGTGTGCTTTGTGGGCAAGACTGATGTGGTATAATATGTGCATTTCATTTTTAAATATTATAAACATGTATGCTGGTATTTGTGTGTTTTATGTGATGTAACCTGGCATCTTAGTTAAAATAAGCAGGCAACGAGACCGTCGCGTAAATGGCAAACACTCAAAAGGAAAATGCACAGTTATACGGTTGGAAATGAACCATGTTATACTTGTTTTTGTTGACTGTACAAATATGCAAGTAATTGTTGTTTGCTTTGCACCGAACAATACATTTAGAATGTGTGCTCACTGGATGCAGCGTTTAAGAATTTTCCACTCTCATCTCCCTGATTCAATGTGTCGCTTTTGCAGATGGGTGCAGCTTCAGGAACCGCTCACAGCCCATTACTGTTGCTCTTAGGCACTTCGCACAGGGTGTAGACCCAACAGCAGCCTATTGGGATTTAGACCTTCTAGATGGACACGGAGGCTGGAGGGCAGACGGGTGCCACATAACTGCTTCTGTGGCCAATATCAGCACCATTCATTGCACACACTTAAATAATTTTGCTGTGCTAATGGTGAGTATACAACTGGGGAGGGAGCGCATATTCCTTCCACATTGCGCCTTATAAGTCATAAGTTCCTAATACTGTAAATTGATTTCATGTTCTTGTTTTACCCCTGTATCACGTTCTAACCTTAGTTAAGTTATTCAAAATAGAACTGAACGTGTTGTTCTTATTTTCAGTTATATCTGCAGCATGTCCCTTGTAAGCAACACAAAACAGTGAGCGTACGTGATTTCGTTTTTCTTAAGGCGAAGCTGAAATCTATGTGCATACATTGTAATGCATACTGTTGTATTCTTTATATAGTTATATATTTTGAATTATCCAGCAAAATAGAAAGGCTGTCTCCGAAGATACGTTGATAATACAATTTTTTTGTTGCAAACATACCGCAATGTTTAATCGATTTAAATGTCAGACAAGCATGTCGTGTTTTGTTGTTGGTGTTGCTGTTGTTGTTGTTTTTAAACAAAGATCGTTTGTGCATTTTTATAGTCCTGTTAAGGTCCTGTCCATATATATATATATATATATATGTGTGTGTGTGTGTGTGTGTGTGTGTGTGTGTGTGTGTGTGTGTGTGTGTGTGTTAAACTTCCACTACTGGTTCACTGCGAAGTAAGTAAAATAAGCTATTACATAGAAGATAAGAAATATGGATATATTAAATTAATTTAAGGCTGTCTTGTGTTCTGTTCTTATTAATGCTGTATCAATATGGATTTGTTGTTCCCTACTGTTTACATGAATAAGAGGTTTAAGTCAAGTAAAATAAGTGGTATGCATTTATAAAGAATAGCAGGACTGTACTAAGGAATGTGAAACCCAGAGAATGTGTGCATTGAATACCAATCTGTTGTTGTTGGATGAAACACAGATGTCAGCCAGTCATTGCATAGGTCTATGGTAATATGCATTTAAGTGTGTTTACTGTCATTCCTTTTTTTTAACAGAAACTGTGTTTTTCTACAATTGAAAACGTGTTTTATAAAAGGCTCTGAGCCATGTCATTGCTGAATTATAATAGAATTGATAGTCAAGTGATTTTAGAAAGTAATTCAGTAAATAGAAGTGACCATGGATTTAATGATTTGAACTTAGGTGCATTTCAGAAGAAATGAAGAATGCTTTGCTAACCCAGTGTAGTGCTTTTCCTATAGTTCATTTCAAGTATAGATTGGCCCCTTCCTCTATATGTAGTGACCACACCCTTCATATTTATTTTTCTTTGCATAGCTGGAAAAAATATAAGAATCTCAAAATACATTTCCGTAAATATTATAATAATAATAGAATACACATATTTAAAATGCTTGCATCTGCAGTGACCTGTTGAGTGTTGTGCATGCTCAGGGTTCCTCCATAATAATTGCTTTTATTATTATTATTATTATTATTATTATTATTATTATTATTATTATTATTATTATTATTATTATTATGTTCAAGGTGTATTTAAAACTATGTTAAATGAAGTATAATCCACACTAATTACTTTAGGTAACAATTTTTAATTTCTGAGGGAGTGAAATCATTTTTAAAGCCTTTATAGTTTCATGTGTGTAGAGACACGTTTCAGTTTTTAGTATTTTAAATATAAAGCAATAACTGCAGACAAGGTTGGAAATGATTGGTGTAGAAATGAGATTCAATCTAGTTTCACACCATAGTAGCATCCAGACATCATAAGTTTTAACTAAACGCAGTGTTATTTTTCTGTCTTTGTTTGAAACATCTACATGTAATGTGATCTGTAGTTTTTAATGTAAGTGAACCATAGTGAATTGTCATATAAGCCTACACATTGGGCTAGTAGGAAGATCTTGGGCACTTTATAAGTTTTATTAAACAGATTAAAAATTATGCTGCATTCAGTAAATACAATTTAGGGTTCAGTGTTGATCATGAAATAATATAGACAACAGGTACATGAAGCCCCATGTTGACCCTTCCACAACACTGAAGGATGTGACCAGAACTTTCGATTTTGAACGTTTTGTTAACAGAGTTTAGGGTCAATTTCAAGAACCTCAATTTCGTCATTAAACAAAAAAAAATCATTCTGTTCTCCAAAGTCCAATTTCCAACTCCTGCTCATATTAAATGAATATTGAATATTCGAGAAATAGAGAACTTGGATTTAAAGGTTACAACCCATTTCAGGACCCTGGACAGTGAACATGGGGGTTTTAAGCAATTTGCTATCAGCTAGTTAGGTGGCCATGTGTAGAATCAAATAATTATCTTACTTTGCAAAGGGCAAGATAGTGGGGGCCCAATTGTATTGTGTGTGTGTGTGTGTGTGTGTGTGTGTGTGTGTGTGTGTGTGTGTGTGTATATATATATATATATATATATATATATATATATATATATATATATATATATATATATATATACATACACACACACACACACACACACTGCTGTGCAAAAGTCTTAAACATGTTGCATTTTTCTACTCTGATGCATTATGAGCATCAATAATTTACTCAAAGCCTCCACTAGTGTTTTCTACTATTATAACAACCTTGACTTGCATATAGAAGGCTAAACATTGAGTGAAAAAGCTTGCATCAGTCGATTTTCAAGGTATCCGACTACAGAGAAACATCATCTGTAATTGACAAACCTAGGACTAGAAGACCAACAAATCTGTCTAACAAGGATGAGCAATTCTTGAAGATAATATCCTTAAGGAATAAAAAGAAATTGACAACAGAACTGGCAGAAGACACAGGTGTCATTGTCCATTCATCAACCATAGTCCAGTTTCTGTGTTCTTGTGCATATTTTAGCCTTTTAGTCTTGTTCCCCTTTCTTAACAGAGGTATTCTTACTGCAACACATCCTTTAACTTCTGATTTCAAGAGTGACCTTTTTACTGTTGATTTGGGGGATTTTCCTGTGACCCCCAACTGGTACAAATCAACACGAGAAAGTGTGTGTATATATGTGTGTGTGTGTGTGTGTGTGTGTGTGTGTGACGGGGTGACATGTCCAAGTCACATGTCCACCTCACACATCAGGATCACAGAGACACTCAGAGCTTTCTTCTTTTCAGAGCATTTATTTTCTTTTAAGTAATATTAAGCACTGGTTCACATACTGGTCAGATTTGTCATGTATTGTCTGATTAAACCTGGTACCCTACATTTGTTTTCCTTCTGCATTAAAAGTAATACTTAAGCATAGGGCAGTATGGTTTTGTAGGCCTATTTATTTGAATATACAGAAATCAGAAACCTAATAACTCTGGTCATTTATATCACAGGCTTTTGTTTCAGTAATGTGCAGTAGCAATTATGGGAGGATAACTGAAGAACAGTTAACTACAGTACATTGTGTGTAAGTAGTAGGCAGCGTTTTTGTGTTATACATGTATTTGGGAGAGGTCATATACGTGGGTTATGGTTGAGGGATAAAGTAAGAGTTGGTTCTCCGACGCCACTGCCTCTGTGTCACTGCTCAACCGTATTTAGAATGTGTGGAATCTTTCCATTGTGTGTGTGTGTGTGTGTGTGTGTGTGTGTGTGTGTGTGTGTGTATATATATATATATATATATATATATATATATATATATATATATATATATATATATATATGTATATATATATATATATATATATATATATATATATATATATATATATATATATATATATATATATATATATAGTTATTTATATATATATATATCAAATACCGATAATCAAATTAGGTGACCTGCCAGTTGTCAACAAGGGTACTTGTGTAAGGTCTCATTTCCAGTCTGTTGCCCTTTGCTTCATCTGTGATTGGTTTTCAAGACAGGGATCTTAGCTTGTAGGAGGCTTATCGATTAAAAAAAGGCTTATTGATTTAGTTTAGCCTAACCAAATTCACTGGTCTGCAGAATAAATGGTAATTAATTATCTCACTACATCAATGCTGTGAAGTGCATACTGGTCCTGTTATGGGACATAGGCCATCAGCTTAATAGGATTTTTTTTAGATGTAGTAACTAGACTCATCATGTATACTAGCCCTTTGTCAAGACAGGCATGTCTTTGTCCCACACAAAGAGCAAGTCAAAAGTAAAATGGCTGTTGGCAAGGAGACTTGAAAGCTAATCAGTATGATTTTGCGTTTTGCTTAGATTAATCTAATCCTGGAAATTTCTGTCATTAAACATCAGCCTTCTTCTGTTTGGTGCCATTTTGAAAGTGCAGATACGAAGGTGACATTCAGATGAATGCATTTGGGAAAGCACTGTTGATTGCTTGTTCTGTGAACTGAGGTGCCTAGGTTGTAATTAAAAAAAAAAATCATGGTAAAGATCTCCAAGCCAGACCTATTGTGTGAACTTTTCAGTGATTTTGCCATATTGATGTTAACATAAGTCATAATCAACGTTCCAGTTCGTCACAGATCTGTTACAGCAGATGTACCCAAAAAGGTTTCAGGTTGTCAACCTTTATTGATGATGATATGATATGCACTGTTGCACAGGACTGCAAATTGGTTTCTAGTTGTTTGGCTATCTGAAATCCACCTGGCCTTAACCAGTAAAGCAGATGCTTATCTGAAACACCGAAAGGTAGACTTAGCATAAAATGGCAAAACAGGCCGACAGGCTTAAAACATGTTTTACGGCTGTGATGAAACTGTGATGTATATTTTAAACTGACAGTGAATGACTGTATAGTTGTTATAACAAAAGTAATTGTGTTTATAAAACTAACTTTAGGAATTAGCAGCGCCCCATGTGTCTTGTTCGAGAATCACTTGCTGTGAAAAGCAATGAATAGCACCAAGCAGCCTGACCTCATAACATCCTAGATAATATCTGTGTTTATTTAGTATAGAAAAAGACAGCAGCGCTGATAATTATTGCTTTGTGTATGTCCTACACAGTCGTCAGTAGCTAGTTGTCTTCTTTTTTTTTTTTTTTTTTAGCTTTGTGTATGTCCTACACAGTCGTCAGTAGCTAGTTGTCTTCTTTTTTTTTTTTTTTTTTTTTTTTTTTTTTTTAGCTGAAATTGACGCAGAAAGATAAATTTTCCTGTTGTCACCCACAGCAACCTGCTGATGCTGCTCTCAAAATAACTATTTTACTTAGGAAGACAAAGACATTCGAAATACTTAATGTTTTGAGTAGTGTCATTTAATAGGATACATATTTTGTTTTGATAATGAATGTTTCTCTCATTAATTTACTTGACACAGACACAGAGGTTTCCTATTAAATGTAATTTGACTTAATATGTATTAAACATCTATTCCTGATGAATTCTACAGTTACATTAAACCCTTGAACAATGTTCATTTATCAGGACTTTAAAATTGTGGTTTTAAGAAGGGAAAAGGGAGGCATTAATGATCTCTGTAAGGGACAAGGAGACATTTAATTGCAGTTTATTATAGAACAGGGATGTGTGATTTTTAAATGAATTTGTTGCTTTTAAACCGAGTAAGTTACTGAAGTTTGAATCACTTTGCCTAACAAAGGAGTTTTCCATTCTGTTTTTATTAATCCCTCTGCCCTGGTGATTTTTAATTACAGTTTTTTTTTTAATTTCACTCAGGACTAGAACTTTGCCTTGCCGTTTGTATTTAACAAAACTTTTGCATGTACTGATATTATATCCAAAGTCTTGAAATCCTATGCTATTTATTCACACTCTGCTTTGAGAAATTTTTTGTATTAATGGAAGGGCTTTGTCTGCCAAAGACAAGAGAAATAAGCAGTGAAGTACACTGCCCCCATGCTAGGGATGTGCATGACAAATATTTTGACTATCGATAATTCCACAGCTGTTGAGGTCGACTAATCGAATAGTCGCCCCCCTTCCTCTCACCGCCTCCCATTCAGACTGAGACGTACATTAAATGCGAAATAATGCAATGTGACAATTATTGCAATTGCAATAAATTCTGAACTTTATTTTAAAATACTTAGCTAACACAACAACTTTAACAACTTTGTTAAATAAACATTAGGCTATGTAAAAAACAACTTCCTATTAGGAGACATACAGAAATGCCATAATAACAGCAGGAATAACATAAGCATACCTGTCAACTCTCACGAGTCTCGTGTGAGACTGCCTTAACATTAGCGTCCTTGTGTCAGTAATGTTTTCCGGTCATAACAGCGAAATACAAAATGCATTAGACTACCTAGCTAGCTAATTTATACAGTTCACTTACTAAACGATTTACTTTTCCCACGTTTTCAAACCACACTCTATATAGACTACAGGTCTACTTTAAATCAAATCGGAAACATACCTGTGCGTTCGAGTTCCAGTGAATAAAAAAAATAAACAGCCTATATAGGCAATAGCTTGCTATGTATGTACCTAGCTTAATAACATTAATAAATAAATGAATGAACAAAAATACCTGAGTGGCATTAACGCACTAGCTTTCCATGGAAGCAAAAAAAATAAAAAATCCTAACAAAAACTTTAGGAATAATTAGGCTGTCAATGTCCATTGTTATTATCATGTTCCCATATTCTTGTTTACAAAAATCAGCATGCCCACATGGTCCGGGAGAAGACGAGTGCGCAGTCTGTTGACTATCAGGCCCGCAGCCGAGAAAACTCTCTCAGCTGGTACAGAGGTTGCTGGGATGCACAGGTAGGCTTTCGCAAGCCGTGAAGACATTTCCTGTACCTGCTTTCATTCACCTTCCACCATGCCAGAGGGTCTTCATAGGGAGGAATGCACTCATCTTGTGTGTACTTTTCCAGTTCCGTTTGCAGAGAGGTTGTGGCGTCTCTGTAGTACTCATCTCCGAATAAGTAGCCACAGCAGAATCCTTGTCAGAGCGTTGTTGCTTTGCGCGTGGTCCACTTGCCTCTGATTTACCTGGTTCCTTTTCTGCGATATTGGTGTTCTCCTGGAGACTTGAAAGTAATTCCCCAACTTTATCTTTGACTGCATTCCTGACTGCATCCTCTGTAAACTTCAGGTGTTTGTGTCCGGGGTCTAAAAATGAAGCGATGAGCCCCACCTTCTGCGCTGTTTCTGTGTCCTCGGGTGCCAGACGGCGCTTAAGTGACTCGGACACGGTTGTTTTAAACTGTGAGACTTTTGTGGACTCTTCTGTGGTAGAAATCAGATGCTTAGACAGCAGAGTCGACGTGACAGGGTACATCATAGAGAGTGATACCTCCGACTCACCGCACAAAGCAGTTGAAGTGCATTTCAAAGAGCGTAACACCGGCAGTAGCTCCTCAATAACGTCCCAACTGTCGTCAGCCAGGTCAAGTGTGCGGGCATCTAAAAGGATTGTTTACACCCTGTCAGACAGGACTGCGACAACTCCCCATCTCTGTTCCTGTAAGCGCTCAAACATGGCATAGATTGAATTCCATCGGGTCCGGCAATACTGCACCAGTTGGTGCTTAGGCAGAGTTTTCTGTTTTTGCTTCAACTTCAGAGCCTGAGTAGCTATTGCACTGTGATGAAAATGCGACACAAGACAGCTGGCCGCATCGACTACATTATGTATGACACCAAGTTTAAAACCATTGTTGATGGCAAGCTGCAGAGTGTGTGCAAAGCACAAATTCGAGTCCCATTCAACAAACTCTGTTGATGTTGCTGGCATTGTCGTGAACACAGGCAGTGATTTTTCCCCCGTAATCCCCAATGGTCTACAGTGGTGTTCAGCACATTTGTGAGATTCTCTGCTGTATGCCTGTCTGGCATGGCGCAAGTCTATGGAACTACGCTTTTCATTTCCCAATCCTCTATTAAATGACAAGTTATCGTGACGTTTGACTCTGTAGTTAGTGCAGTCCACGCATCTGTAGTAATCGCCACCTTCTCAGCCTTTGACAAGTTTCTGCGGACAGAAGCTGTTGAATCCGCATGCATATTTTCGAGTCGAATGGTAATTGTTTTTCATGCAGGGATTGTGTATTCAGGTTCCACAAATTTCATCAACTCCCGAAATCCCTCACCTTCAACAAAACTTATGGGAAGCATGTCCTTTGCCACCATATTAGCAATAAGGGCTGATGTTTTGACACGTACGTTGTCACACTGATGAGGCCTCACCGCAAAGGATGCAATGGCGGTTTGTTGCGGTCCTCTTTCCTTTTCTGTCATTGCTAGCATCGCATTGGCTTTTAGGTGGGTTAACATACCAGTTGTAGATTTGTGGTAGTTTAATTGCACTGCACATATTTTACACTTAACAGTATTTTCATTTACTTTGTCAAAGTATTTGCATGCAGAACTTTTCTGTGAGGAAGCCATCGTTAGCCGAGGTACGTTCTAGTTTAGCCAATCACAGACAAGAAATAACAAATCCCACCCTCCAGTCAATCTTCATTACCGCTACATATAGAGCCAATCAGCAGTACAGGCTTTAACCCTTTGCGGACGTAAAGCCAGGTTAGTCGTTTTTTCACTGGCCGAATGAAATCGAAAAAAGGGCGTTTCTCATAGCCCCATGCATTGCAGAGATAACACAGACATAACAATATAGGTAGCTGCTTCTGCATCCAGGGCTCAAAGAATATCACAGACATTTGCAGAGCTTTTTGAGATGTTATAATAATAAAATAATGACTTGGATCACATTATCGAGGAGTTTGGTGATAAAACGAGTGATCAGGAAAGGATTTATCAGTATGCACGTCTAACAAGGGGTGGGGCTTGGCTGTAGATACAGTACTGAGTGTTTTTCTGCGATTCAATTACTTTTGAACCTGTTTGACTCTGAAAAAAAAACATTTTAAACAGCGCATGTAAAATAAACAGTGCATTTGAAAATAAATTGGACCTGACATGTATAAATGGACCGCAAAAAGTTCAAATAAAATCAATATATACTTTTTTTTTTATATACTTTCGAATGTTGGATTCACTTGTCGATAGGTGCCATCGTTATCGAATAGTCGAATGTTCGACTATTCGGTCTCACCCCTACCACATACTGCATGTTAAATATAAAATACCTTGACAGACAGTGTCAAGGATAGAATGTCCTTTTCATTTAAAGGCTTATCACGGTTGTTCTTGGGAGCTTAGAATCTTTAATGCCTTTTTAAAGCATGTAGGAGCATGCATTTTACATCTAATTAAAATAGTTCTGTCATTAAGGCACACATATCTGTAATGAACTATTCCAGCACTGAAGATCTGTAAAATAAAATGAACTAGTCAGCAGAACTGTAAACTCAGCATGTGTGCCTTTGTATATAAGCCATTTTTATTTTACTTTTTCTCTATAAGACACTGAAAGTGAAAGACGCAATCAGTGTAAGACACAGTTTAATTAGTTATCTATTTGCATTGTTACTTTGTGCTGAAATTGCATTCACATAGAGTAAGTTCAGGGGGTGAGGAAAAGTGTGCTGCAGCTTTAAAGGAAGCCCACCATCAGTGCATAGGTGGGTATATAGATTGAAGTCTGTTTAATAAGGACATTCATGGTTTGCCTTATAGTGTCTTTTTGGCCTCAAAGATATGAATTTATCCTTCTGTAGCACTTGAGTGGACTGATACCTTGCACTCTGTCGTATACTTTGGATTATATTTTTGCAGTGAAAGATGTGTAATTGGCGTCTCCCCTCTACAAGCAAGGGCAAGTACATTCGCACAGTAGGACGCTGACCCACTGGGTGCATCCCTGGGACATTTGAGTGTGTATTATAGTCTTTAAAGTCCACAAGGATAATCTCTGAATTTAGACATAGATGGGTTTACCCTAGGCACTAATTACCAAGTAGGTCAAGCAAAGCGCAAGTGAATGTCTGGACTCTGTGAAAGCTATTTAAAATAGCATTTTCCATTTCACGGGTCATGAGCTGAGGCTATAAGGGTAGAGTAGCAAGCAAAGAGAGCCCGGACTTAGGATAGAGAAGCGGGCTGCTAGCCTGGACTTAGGAGCAGGCTGATATGGGCTGGACTTGGAAATTAGGATAGAAAAGAGATCCCCAAGCTGCTAGCCCCATGGATCTGAAAACACATGAGATCTCTGGCTCGGCAGAGGCGCCTCTCGGGGAAAGGAAATCAGCTCTGGTGCTGTTGGGACCTGAAATGAAATGATAGTAAAGGGTTCCCTGACTGATCTGGTGCTGCCCTTGCATGAGGTGAGGCACAGGCCTCTGAAGCCGGGATCAGAGGAGCATCCCGCAGAAAACCTGTAAAGAAACAGAGGAGATGGGTTAGTCGGGGACTGGAGCACTGAGAACATAAAGCGGGCCACGTCTCGAAAAGTTGGAGATAGAGCAGAGCCTCACGTGATGAGGTGAGATAAGCGCACAAGCTGCGAAAGGATAGAGTGTGGCCAAGGGTCCCCCTCTGACTCACGTGGTGAGAACCTCCCTTTAACGAAGATGGGGGTTACATAGCTTGACCTAAGGTCGGGGAAAGTGAGACTCACTTACCCCTCAGAGGAGACTGATGCAAAGGAACATGCGAAAAAGAGGGGAGGAGGAGAAAAAACACTAGACAGGGAAGGTGTGTGTGACTGGGGTTTAAACAGGAAATTAGTAATGATAGATGGCAATGAAGGGCCCCAGCTCCCACCCCCCGAATCTCACAACATACTTACATTCATTATCTTTGAATGTTTCTTCCGATATCTGTAAAGATGATGCATTTGCAGCATTTAAATATATTTTAACCATTAACTATGAGTGCTAATGATGCATTTGAATTCCTTATACATTTTAATCTGTCTACAGTTAGTCTTAGAAATTAAAGTGTTGTACTGCTGTGGTGCATGAAATGATATGGAGATACGGAATATGAATCCAGATTCTTTATACAAAATGAAGTCTGCAGTTAATTTTCTTCTTAACCAGTTGTCTTCATGAGCTTCTAAAATTCCCTAGGAGAGAGCTGTCTATCTTTCAATAGAGGACTGAGTTCTACTGTTAAGCATTGAGGTGAAAGCAGGTGTAGAATATGAGCACTGGGTTATGTATGTGAATATCTGGATACTAACCATGCTGTGTGTTCTTGTTGTTCAACAGGATTTAAAGACAGTGCTGTCCTTCCCACCGTACCCAGGGGAATTCCTCCACCCTGTTGTGTATGCATGCACGGCCGTCATGTTACTTTGCCTGTTCGCTTCTATTATAACCTACATCGTGCACCACAGGTAACTTCATAATCTTATATAATTCATTTATAGACTGTGAACATCTGGAATGTTCAGTGCTTCCCTACACCATGTCGCTGATGGATGCCTCTTCTTCCTGTGTTTTGTGTGATCTTGTGATGTTGCTTGAGCAAAATGTGTTTGTTACCTTGGTTACCAGGTCTCTTGTCACTTCTCGTCATTGTACAGCAGCTCCCTCTATAAATGGAGAGCAGCCCTTATTACTCATGCATAGGAATACCAAGGATGTCAAGAATATTCCTGTTTTCTCAAAGTAGTAATAATCCTCATTCCTGTTAAACCCTGTTAAAAGCTTCAGTTTTGACCAGAGTCCATGGTCCAGCCTTGGGGTGCTGACAGGAGTTGGTCCAGTAATACCAGTGCAGGATGTTCTGTTGCCTTGGCGTTCCTGTAGCTGGTTTACACAGGCACTGGTCCTAGTCTTCATGGAAACCTAAAACACATATTGAAGCAGGTGCAAAAGCAAATGTTCTCAGAGGAATTAAATAATACAACTTGCAAGACAAACCGATATAAATAATAATTTAGGGTATAGGGTATGATAATATTTTAGAGCTTTGAAATGTTAGCCTAGTGTTAAACTTTGATAATTTTGCCAAAACGTTTAATCGATGTCAAAAATATTCTGGTCCAATATAGGTGTTTTTTTTTTGTTTTGTTTGACTAACACAATAGTTAATATAACATTAATTATTAAGACAAAGAGGTGCAATCCGCAATTTCATAATTAAATATTGGATATGCAATTCTAAATGCGTTAAGAACAACGTAATATTAAAATGCAAGAAGCAAGTGCATATTTTCATACATGGTAATATATGCGCTGATAAAACTATTATTAAAAAAGCAAGAATCAAAAGAATGTAGACTTCGTGAAAGACCTGCTACAACTGAAAGCATGTGTTCGTTATTCGAACATTAATCGATCAAGGCCCGCAAAATACAACACAAGCCATGGCACTCATCAGGCAATCCAATTTCTCATCTCTATTAAGACAAAAAGGTAATACTGGATGTCATTTTTATTTTTTGTATTTTCTGTCCCTTTTGGTAGCACAATCCGCATCAGTAGAAAGGGCTGGCACATGCTTCTCAACTTCTGTTTCCACACTGCCCTTACGTTTGCCGTGTTTGCTGGAGGCATCAACCGTATAAAATACCCCATCATCTGCCAAGCAGTAAGTATACAAGTCATGGAAGCGATTGATTATTGCTGTACAGCATGCATTAGGATATGCATCCATTGAAATGCTATTCATTACTGTTGTGTACATTTTAGTATAGTACTTAATTAATTTCTGTAGGGATGCCAGGCAGAGTGGAAAGTTGTAATTTTATGGTGTGTGTGACAAATAATAATTTTTAATAATTTTTCAGCCTACTAAATATTTTATCACCATTAGTATTTCTACGTATTTAACGGTGTAATGCCTGCTATTCAACTTGTGTATCCTGGAAGGCTTTGCTCAGATGTATTTGTTATTTTAATTAGCATTTGTTTCATATCGTCAGGGTCTTTGGTTTGAATGACTTTGGTCAACAGTTAGTTTCAACTGACAATGCTGCTATTCAAAGCAATACATCACATGCACAGAGAAAGGTGGTAGTTTATTGCAACTAATTAAACTACACTGATTGTGAAATATGAGCATCTGTGCCCTGGGGTTTCTCCTGTTCAATTAAAAAAAAGAGAGAAAAGCTGTATTGTTCCCATGTAATTGTTGTTTAACAAACAAAGCAGTACATCTAAATGTGACATTCTTTGTTTCTGACTCCCAGGGTCTTATTCAAATGTATTTTAACTTGGTTAATGTCAATAATGGATAATTAAATTAGATATATATAATATATAATATATCTTTATATATAAATATATCTATATATATATATATATATTATATTAACGGTATAATTTTTGCCATGCAACATTAACATGAATACCCTAAAATAGTATTGTCATAACAGTACGTAAATGCATATAAACAAGTTCATGTAAGATTAAACATTGGTAACGTTTAACCAGTTGTTGTCCAAACGTTATTTTTGTTTTTTTTTAATTGAATTTGTTATCATGTAATTCATTCAATTAAACAGTGTAAACAAGCGCGACTGACGTTTGAGATAACTGTTTTGTATTCAGCTGCTGAGTGATTTTTTTTTTTTTTTTTTTTTTTTATTATTTAGATTTTTTTTTAAACTGGATCTCATTTTAAAGTGAATGCATTCATTCAAATCAGACAACAGAATAAGCAGGCAAATTGCACTGTTCCAAATTACGCCTGAGCTTATCTGAGGAGGCAGTTCTGTCAACCAAGCTGTTTAATTTATGCTTAAGTTACATTCTTTTACATAAATGGTGTTGTTAAAATACAGAATACTTTTTCATGGCCGAAAAACCCACAGCGATTCCTCATTCTTGGAAAAACTACAGTACTGCAGTACTCTGTCTATATCTGTTATTAAACTTCACAAACAATGTTCTTGCATAGCAGATGGATGTGTTGATCAGAATAATAATCTTAGAATGATTTAGTTACTACTTGCATCATGCCTGTAAGCAAAAAATCACGTGCCTTCTAACCTCTAATACTTGAGAACACAAATACTTTTGCCGTTTAAACTCATAGATAAGACCCAATTAATCTTAGTTAAACACATTCAACAGCCTTAATTAAAGCTAGGCAGTGCACTGGATGCATTTAACTTTGTGGTTACTCTGTGGCAGCTGCACATGGCATTAATCACCTGCCTCCAGCTGTCTTGTTCCTTATAGTTTACATTGACACAATTGAACAACGAGTTGGATAAATCATTATAACAGCAATCCTCAAGCCTGTTTTCTGTGGTTTTCGTTATTTGTTTGCTCTCCAATTAATCTCTAATGTTTCACTTGTTCTAGCAAAATGTCAAGATGTTGCTGGAAAAGATTCATTTGGCATGATCAGTGAAAGACTAGAAGGTGTGATCAGGATATGTGACTAATGTAATCGAATCAGTTTAGCTGATGCAAGCTGGTAATTGTTTAAGCAAAAATGCAAACCAATAAAAGAGAATGCAGTATATTTGGGGAGATCCATCAACGTACCTAGGATTATACTTTACTGTAAAAATAGAATTGAAATGTCAATATTTACCGGATCTGATTGATATCACCACTTCAATGTCATACAATAATACTACTCATTGAAATGGTTATTAGATGCTATGATGTTAACAATTCAATAATAAACAAGATTTCTAATAGGGCACCCAGAGATCCACATTCTGAACATGTGATTTGCTCTGTTTTGATATAGGTTGGCATAGTCTTGCATTATTCAACCCTTTCTACTGTGCTTTGGCTTGGAGTTACAGCAAGGAATATTCATAAACAAGTAACAAAGAAACCCCCACAGCTGCCGGATGGAGACCAGCCTCCTCAACCCAAGCAGTCAATGCTAAGGTAATGAGATGTATTGTTGTGTTAGTCATGCTGTGTGCTGAGGGCCTCATGGTCAGATGAGGCAAGGTACCCGGGGTATATTTTCAAAGTGTTTACTCCAGTCTTTAATTTACTCTACATGAAGAATGTGATAATACTCCGTAACCGAGAAACAAACAAATATAGTGCTTAAAAGACTGTTGTTTGTTGTTGGTTTGTTTTGTAAAATCCACCATTAAAAAAAAAAAAACACACAAAAAAAAAAATGAAGTAACTTAAAACTGGAGTAAATTCTTTGAAAGATATAACCAACAGTTTTTTTGTTTGTTTTTTGTAGGGATGTCAATGCCTGATTTGCACTCGGTAGCATTTTCCATGCCCTTTGTTAACAAGTATACTTCTGTCTCATTTGTCCCTTGAATTTGATGCAATTTTGACCATGGAACGATGCCAAATGTACCAAACTGGTACTGGCCTACCCCTCCAGGGGTTCCACACTAAGAATGGGCATTTCCAAAATCTAGAAAAATATAGCATGATTACGCTATGATGACATACATTCTTTTGAAAAAAATCATTGTAAAACCAAGCCAATGATGCAGTATAACAGCATTTCTTATTTTTACCATGTTGATTCATTTTGCAGCAAAACCAGAATACCTTAATAGTTTCTGTGCAACCAGGAGGCACTGGAATTATTCAGATACTTGTTACTATTTTAAATAGTTTTCTAGGATGTAACCTTTTTACATTGTTAAATTGAACGACTACAAGCTTACTTTGCCATATGACTTACTTTTTGAATAATATAATGGATAACTGTGGTATAAAATGCTTAACCGCAATATGAAACAAATGTTTGTTTGTTTTCTACTCTCTGTTTGTATATTTAGCTGCTGTGGGGAATTAACAAGGCAGTGGTTTCTACCTGTTGCAAGTGCATTGGTATTTCTGCTTTGGAACTAGGTTTGGATGAGGCGCTCTGCTTACTGTATTCTTTAGACGTTATTGTCTATTTTATTTCTCCAGCATATGTGTATGCAATGTGTAAAATGCTGCTTGTCACAGTGTGCAACAAAGGCAAACATTTTTTGTCAGAAAGGTTGATTATCAGTCAAACAAATAATTTGTTATAAGTATTACCATATGGGATGTTCCGAAGACATTAAACCTACTGCAATAACACCTATTCAAGATGTCTTTCGGTAGTGGTATGATAACTAAACCTCTTCAATTTCAGGTTCATGGAACAGTCCTCTTTATTAAACAGAATTACACTGAAGCAAAAAAAACACAGCACTGAATGTGACACTTTTCTTAAGGGCAGGAAGGCATCACATGTTATAAGGTCATGCCCCGACAACTGTTTTCGCCAAACACACAGGCAAACTATTATTTTTCAGAAAGCAGCACGCAGTCCTTTCAAGATTTCTGAAGAGAGAGAGACTGCACAAAAAGGACATTAGTACAGCCATAGAAATATTGCAGTCCCTGCAGTGGTCAAATAAAGTAAATGCATTCCGGGTCAGAGACTTTCGAATTGAAAAGAACAAGGATCTCGGGCTGGGACTGACAGCTGCAATTAACCTTGCGTAGCATATTACTGGATATACTGTCAAGTAGTTTTCTTAACCTAACAGTTTTTTTCTTTTTTTACTGCAGATTACATTACAGAAATTACTAATTACAGTAATTGCAGCATGTTTCATATACAGTTGCTTGAAAAAGCAAGCAGCTCTGGAAAAAATTAAGAGACCACTGCAAAATTATCAGTTTCTCTGGTTTTACTATTTATAGGTATGTGTTTGGGTAAAATGAACATTTTTGTTTTATTCTATAAACTACTGACAACATTTCTCCCAAATTCCAAATAAAAATATTGTCATTTAGAGCATTTATTTGCAGAAAATGACAACTGGTCAAAATAACAAAAAAGATGCAGTGTTGTCAGACCTCGAATAATGCAAAGAAAATAAGTTCATATTCATTTTTAAAACACAATACTAATGTTTTAACTTAGGAAGAGTTCAGAAATCAATATTTGGTGGAATAACCCTGATTTTCAAGCACAGCTTTCATGCGTCTTGGCATGCTCTCCACCAGTCTTTCACATTGATGTTGGGTGACTCTATGCCACTCCTGGCGCAAAAATTCAAGCAGCTCAGCATTGTTTGATGGCTTGTGACCATCCATCTTCCTCTTGATCACATTCCAGAGGTTTTCAATGGGGTTTTTGGGGCGCCCTTGGGGGACGTTCAGGTCTGGAGATTGGGCTGGCCATGACAGGGTCTTGATCTGGTGGTCCTCCATCCACACCTTGATTGACCTGGCTGTGTGGCATGGAGCATTGTCTTGCTGGAAAAAACAATCCTCAGAGTTGGGGAACATTGTCAGAGGAGAAGGAAGCAAGTTTTCTTCCAGGACAACCTTGTACTTGGCTTGATTCATGCCAAAGCTGCCCGATTCCAGCCTTGCTGAAGCACCCCCAGATCATCACCAGTCCTCCACCACATTTCACAGTGGGTGCGACAGTGTGGCTTGTAGGCCTCTCCAAGTCTCCGTCTAACCATTAGACGACCAGATGTTGGGCAAAGCTGAAAATTGGACTCATCTGGGGGTGCTTCAGCAAGGCTGAAATCGGGCAGATTTGTCTTTGTGAAGGACGCATGAATCAAGCCAAGTACAAGGTTGTCCTGGAAGAAAACTTGCTTCCTTCTGCTCTGACAATGTTTCTCAACTCTGAGGATTGGTTTTTCCAGCAAGACAATGCTCCATGCCACACAGCCAGGTCAATCAAGGTGTGGATGGAGGACCACCAGATCAAGACCCTGTCATGGCCAGCCCAATCTCCAGACCTGAACCCCATTGAAAACCTCTGGAATGTGATCAAGAGGAAGATGGATGGTCACAAGCCATCAAACAAAGCTGAGCTGCTTGAATTTTTGCACCAGGAGTGGCATAGAGTCACCCAACATCAATGTGAAAGACTGGTGGAGAGCATGCCAAGACGCATGAAAGCTGTGCTTGAAAATCAGGGTTATTCCACCACTTATTTTCTTTGCATTATTCGAGGTCTGACAACACTGCATCTTTTTTGTTATTTTGACCAGTTGTCATTTTCTGCAAATAAATGCTCTAAATGACAATATTTTTATTTGGAATTTGGGAGAAATGTTGTCAGTAGTTTATAGAATAAAACAAAAATGTTCATTTTACCCAAACACATACCTATAAATAGTAAAACCAGAGAAACTGATAATTTTGCAGTGGTCTCTTAATTTTTTCCAGAGCTGTAGATTACATACTTCATCCCTGCAAGTCAGAAAACATCCTGTTTTAAAGGTTTGGGCGGTGACAACTTAGTTTTAGATAATTTGTTGCTGCATTCTGTACATGAACTAAGTTCAGATTGCAGTGTAAAGTTTTTCTGCTATCAAACTACTTCTGCAGATACACATTCTCAAATACAGTACTGTCTAAAACTGAGCCACTTTACACCTTACTTCTACTCTGCTGAAGTCTATTCCATTGGGCCAACATTGTATTGGGATTCTGACCAAATGTGCTCCTGCTGATTTTCAGCTGTAAAGAAGTGATGCATTGCATGAATATGCTGTAATATTCAGGTACAGCTGCCATACTACTAATTCTCCAATTGTAAACTCAACCCCTCTGCTTCAATAAGAGACAAAGTTCACTTAGGGTACAAGGAACAAGATTTCATTACCCCCTGTGCAATTCCACGATATCTTATTTGCATTTTCTGTGCGTGTGCATTGTGTTTAAATGAAATGTAGAAAACATGATGCTGGCAAAAGAGAGATTTGCAGTGCAGTTGTTATGGATTCTTATATATACACACACACACACATATATATATATATAATTTTTTTTTTTTATTTCCCCCAATTAAAAAAAAGTATAAAATGGTAGATGCACCAACACCACCAACACTTTAGGCCTGGCAAAAGTCTGTTTATGTCCCTTTTATGAATGTTTTTTAAATAGTTTGCAGAGAAATGTTATTTCCATATTCTAACTGTAGTAATGTTTGGTTGTGGTAATATGGCTGAGTATAAACAGTCCCTAAAAGACTATGATCAAGATCCAAGCTATGTTTCCATTCAGACATATTTCAGGCATCTTCAAAAACAAGCAGGTGTCTGAATTTGTTTTCCTGATGAGAACTGAAAGGTTAATGGCCTTTCTCTCCTCACAAGCACATCTTGGTGGTAACTGGCTTTCTGAATGTAGAGTGCGGTGCTCTATGATGCAGTTAGGCTTGATTCAACAGGGCCTGCAATTTTGCACTGATTAAACCACATGCCTATAATAGAAGCAAATCACTTAAGGACAGTTTGTCACTTGTTTGTTTTATTTCTCATATCTAGTAATGAGCACTGTAATGGATAGGACATTGCAAACCCGCTCGTTGTAGCTTATTGGAACTGAAAAACTCAAAAGGCAAATGTTTACTTATTATCAGCAATTCTTTGCCGACAACAGTTAAAAAAAGGCATGAAAAGCAATCACAATTTATCAGGCATGTGCAGAAACAGCAGCACATTTGGTTTTGTTTTAATGAAATGATAAGAGACAGATAGTTATTCATTTGTACAATCATAACTGTTTCATTTTATTGCAAAATGATTTCATCGACCAGTAATTATTTATTTTCATATTATAACATGCATTTTTCAGCAAATTTTACTAAATTCTGTCAAAGAATATTACCATAAGAAACAACACACTGAATGTACATTGTACAGTAACAGTCTTCCGTTTACTGTAATAAGCTGGAAGGTCAACAGCATCCAGTCATTCAAAAAGGGCTCTGAACCAGTTCAGTGGATGTTAAAGAAAATTCAAATGTAGTTGCAGCAGTGGAGGCATATTGTTTAAAGTCTTGGGTATTTATGAAAATACTTAATCTGCCCGACATTTAAAACTTTTAAGTACAAACATTTGAATATGACAATCAACTTTCTCTATTCTGACCAGAATTAATTTAGTCTTTGTTGAAGTGCTGTGTTCTACAGTAGATGCGATATAATAGGGTTCAAAATTAAAATGTCTAAAGTTTGCTGATTGGATAAGAGAAAATATGTATTTAATTCTATACGGTATTGACAATGTTGACCCAATTAACTTTTTTGACCTGAAAAAAGAAACAAGGACCAGGGGTCACAAATGGAGAATAGATAAAGGGGCAAAATTGGAGGCACTTTTTTACACAGAGAATTGTGAGAGTCTGGAACCAACTCCCTAGTAATGCTGTTGAAGCTGACACCCTGGGATCCTTCAAGAAGCTCCTTGATAAGATTCTGAGATCAATAAGCTACTAACAACCAAATGAACAAGATGGGCCAAATGGCCTCCTCTCATTTGTAATCTTTCTTATGTTCTTGTGTGTGTGTGTGTGTTTAGCTCTTAAACTTATTGTTGAATCTCTGTTGTTTGACTGTGTTCTGTGTGCATTTGTATTAAACGAAGGGCATGAACTGAACATTTCCGTACATGTTATACAATAAAAACCAAGGCTTTTGAAAACCATTTCTTACCTCATTTTTCAAACTTGCATTTTCTACACTTTACTTTCACTCTGATGAAGCCATCCAGTATGACTACACTCACTTCCTGTGTTACATGTAATAAGACCCAAAGTGACACAATGTACAGAAGGGTTCCTATGCAATGTGCAACATGGACCACGGACAGTAAGTTCAGGTGGGGTCTTATTCCTATAAGCTGTTTTAAAGTGAGAGGAAAACAACAACATATACAAAAATACAATATGATTTAGTGAAAATGTTGAGAGGTAAGAAATTACCATTAAGGGTTTGAAGACACATAACTTTGTTTTGTATTAACAGTGATATATATTTGTTTTTTTTTTTTTTTTGTTCACAGGTTTTATTTAGTTAGTGGGGGCATCCCTTTTCTTATATGTGGGATCACAGCAGCTATCAACATCAACAATTATGGGAGTGGAGAGGATGCCTTATAGTAAGTACATGTTATATGTTGTATCTGCAATAATAAAACATTAAAATAAAACTACATTTTACAAATTATTATAACAAATATAATGGAAGCAGTATGTGTGAAACAACTGTTTGACAGGATCTGGGTGATCATTCTAAATACAATACAGATTAGCATTCCCACAGGCTCTGTTCAATCTTGTTTAATAAACATAACACATTTAACTTTGGCTTTCAAGCAAGTTATAGCTTTGATCAATGTTAACAAATAGCAGAATACAATATTCATAGAGCAACATGATGTCAAATCATGATCCAATGTTTTTAATCATTTATATGATTTTCTTTAAGGTTCCATCCCATATTTAGTGAGCAGTGTATTAAGAGCTTGTATTGTTTATCAGTCCTTATATATCTCTTACTTTTGCAGCTGCTGGATGGCATGGGAGCCAAGCCTTGGTGCATTTTACGGTCCAGTGGCATTCATTGTGTTTGTTACTTGCATCTACTTCCTCTGCACATTTATCCAACTGAAGCGTCACCCTGAACGGAAATATGAACTGAAAAAAATGACAGAGGAGCAGCAGAGATTAGCCACTACTGAAGTAGGCCATTGTCACATGACAGCTTCAGGGTCATTGTCACAGGCCACTTGCTCAATGATTTCTGCATCAATGTTGGAAAATGAGCATTCATTTAAAGCCCAGCTTCGATCAGCAGCTTTTACCTTGTTTTTATTTCTGGCCACATGGACTTTTGGGGCTCTTGCAGTCTCTCAGGGTCATTTCTTAGACATGATTTTTAGTTGTTTATATGGGGCTTTCTCAGTAACCTTAGGACTTTTTATTTTGATCCATCACTGTGCAAAGAGAGATGACATTTGGCATTGTTGGTGGTCTTGTTGCCCATCAAGACGCAACACTTACTCAGCGCAGGGCAACGCTCGCCCAAAGGTCAATGTTAATGGAGAAACACGGGTCCATTCACATTGTGGCCTCGATTCTGCTTGTCCTGGTAAGGCAGTACCAGGTTTTAACCATTCAACCTCCGGACACTGTAAATTAACGAACCTTCAGGCTGTCCAAAACCATGTCAGTTGCCTTTCTCCCGTCGCACCGTGCTGTGCCAACATGCACAGCGAGCATCTCATCGACGATGAGCCTCCCATTCACGTACATTCAGAGGAAAGCTTCAGACCCAATATGCACATTCACAGATGTTTGAAAAGCAGAACTAAACCAAGGCACTTTACTCAACACAGGACTGCAGGAGACCGGGAGTATGCTTATCACATTCCTTCCAGTATCGATGGGAGCATACACAGCTCACATACAGACAGTCCACACAGCACACATGATGGGCATATGTGCCACAGGCGGGCCTGCTGTCTAAAAGGTGAACTGTTCCTTACAGCAAGCCAGCCTGAAAGCAGCGATGCCAGCACTGTTGTGTGTGGATGCAGTAAAACACCCGATGATGACACTGTGCACCATGTAGCACATTTAGAGATGCATCCGCGGAGACAATCCTCTCCTCAAAACCTACTCAGTCAGAATGGAATACTGAAGGGAAGCTTGCATGAAGGGCTCATCTACAGTTCGGATAGTACAGGAAATATAAGAACTGGCCCGTGGAAAAATGAAACTACTGTGTAGTTCATGGGCTTCAGTTATACGCTACCTGTCACCTCCTTTGAAATAACTCAGCAGTCAGTACATGTACATTTTTATATTGCTTTTGCGTCTATTTACATGTTTTTATTGTACAAATATTCCATGCTGTGTTTTATGTCTAACCCAACAGTTTCCAGACCTTTTGATCAGAAGTTCACCTTGCCCTATAAATGTAGGTTTGAGAAGAATAACCACGGTAAAGTCACTGCACTTCTTCATTGTTTTAGAAATAGAAAGGTGTCACAACTAGTGGATGTTATATAAATGTTGCTCTGATAATTACATGCTATTTTAAATATGTTTTTAATATTGTAAAAAAAAAAACCCTACACACTTCTGAACTCCCCCCCCCCCATTTGAAAAAGTGCTGGTCTAATTTCCAGTATACTTTTAATCCTTTTGGAAGAAGGACAAGTGGCACATAAGGTAAGAATACATTTAAAATAAGGTCAATTATTTTTATAAAAATTTGAGATAATAAGAAGCTATTTAAACAGGCAGTGTCCTCAGAATGGCAGTGTCAAATAATCCTATCATTATATATTACACATTTACATATTGCACAAACCAGCATTTTCTCTGTATAAGGTCATACATAAAGTACTGTGAAACACGATCAAGAAAAAAAAAAAAGAAATAAGAGCTTAGTAATAATAGTGATTCATAGGCTTTTATGTTCTAGGTTTTTCATTGCGGTCAATTATATGTACAGAAAGAAACCCTGCCTCTTTATGCTGCTTATCTTGTAAAAGATTACATTAGGTATTCAGTCTGTGTAACGTCTCAATATCCTGTTGAAAACAAGTATTAAATAACATTGCATTGCCACCGTTAAATCTGTGGTTCTTTAATGGTTGTATCTTGCATGGCACAAGTCAGGGTATACCATCCGCTGTGTTCTAGTGTTGCATGTGAAAAATGGCAGCATTGTGAAAAAATAACTAACTGCACTATCTATGGTACTACATGTGTGTAAAATCAATATAAAAGCTCTATTAGAGGTCAACGCTAACAGTTGTTCATTTTCTTAAACAGCGCATGCAGTGCTTGTTGTGCAGTGTGTGACTTTGTGCAGTGTTTCTAGCAGTAGCTTCCTGTAAATGTGTTCCACGTGAGTTGAATACTATTTTTAAAGGAACAACATGCTTTCAGTATTTTGTTTGGCTTCAACCGTTTCAGTATTTTTAAAGGTGTTTTTTTTTTGTTTTTTTAAGCCATTCCGATGAATCTGAAAGGAAATGAATTGTCACAGTTGTTTACACTTTCTTTGTGGATGTTAATTGTGTCTGCTGTGTTAGGGAATAAACGCTTGAGATTAGAAGAGATTCAGCTGTCATATTTGCATTATCAGGAAGAGGTAATTACTTATGACTGAATGAGGAAAGGAACCAAACTAGGGGAGGTAAGTTTTAGTTGTCCCATTAATTTGATTTAGCATGATAATGAAAATGTTCCTTTATCATGTATATTTAATCAGTTTTAATAAATACATTTTTGTTTAAACATGTTGGAGATATTATTTCATTAAAAAAAAAAAAAATGTAAAACACAAATGTCATATAATAGAATTAAACCCAAAGGGGTATGCTCAGTATCTGAGTAAAACACTTTTTTTTTTCCTTGTCAAGATTTAACAAATCTACATACATTGTAAAATGTCCCATTACATATTGTATGCATTCTTCTGTTTTTCCCATAGTTACAAATATATAAAGCCTGCTTACCGATGCCAATGCAAGAATATTTTGCTTTTTTATGCATATTGTATATTTTGAAACTGACTTCAAAGCAAAATAAGATTGTTTTAAGTGTGAATTTCAGTGTTTTCTATTATAAACCATTTTGTCATCAGACTTCACGTCACTGTGCTGTAGAGCTGGTCAGAAATCTGGCGTAAGGATGAAGCAGTGATACTGTAACAAATCCCAAAGTCAGTTTTCCACTTCTCTACATATTCACTGATTCCAATAAATGTATTTTTTCACCATAAGCCAATACTGTTTTAGTCTATGTAAGCAAATATGCTTCAGTCTTACATGTGTAATTAATAGTTAAAAAAAAAAAGCTTTTGAAATCGTTAAGAACTAGGTTTTCACTTAATCACCCGGAGTGTATATTAAAAAATGTCACGAAGTGGTAACAAACTAAAATGTACACTGTTCTGTGCCTTTAGTGAGACAAGTAAGGTTTTAAAAGCCATTTTACATTTTTGCTCTGTTATGGGGAGTATTTAATATACTGAAATTATAGATCAGGGATGGACATCCATGGCCCTTCACTGGTATGGTAACTTTTCATTATTAATTTATACCTGTTAAACATAATAAGGAAAGGTCTTTCCCTCTCATACGTGGTTTCCGTTGGACATTGTTTAAATGTAAGCAGAAACCTGAAAAAAATGGAGAACATCACAATTTTAACAGTAAGAAAGACTTTATTGTGATTAATAACTGTGAGCAAGCATAAATTACAGATGACGTTTCAGTGTATATCTGATTAGTGCTAATGCACGTATGGGGGATAGCACACTAATTAATTTGAAATCCATTCCCATAGCTGTAGTGTCATTCAATTCCTGTAAAGATGTGCTTACTGTGAAGTGTCCCCAATTACTTTGGAAATTGGATAACTCAACTTAGTTGCAACTTAGGGACTTTTGGGACCAATTTTTACAGTCTGGTGAGATTGAAGAAAAATAAGGTCCAATTCCTTGCCCTAGGAACCCTAGAATAGGTTGTTTATCTCATCTTTACATAGAATGGCATTTATAAATATTGTTTCCTAACTGTTCATATGTGTATAGTTATTTTTTACTTTCATCTCACCAACAGAATCCATAATGGCAGTGCATTACACAGCACTGTCGGTTAGGCAGGTTCACAAGCCTCCTCCATCCTTCAAACTTTCTAGTCACTCAACCAATCCTGTAGCTTAGCAGCAAGGGGTGAGAGTACCACATGTGAGCAAAACAGAAAGGTTAAGTAAAATAACATTCTACAAGAAAAACCTATTCCGCTAAATCTTAATATCAACTAAGTTTATAAATACCTGCGACCCCATAATTAAATCACATTCACCAGACTTCAATCACAAATCACCTTTTTACTGCCTTGCATTATTTATTTATTTTAGCTTTTTAATTAAGTGTTAGAATTACACTGCACTAGGATGAACTTGATTCTTTTACATTTAGTTATACTTTTAAGGTAAAAGAAAAGTATTCTTTATTTTTGGTACAAATCAAAGAATCTGCTGAGGGATAGGTTGCATTGGGAAAAAAACAGTTCTGTATGGCTAATTCTGAATTCCCCTTAAGAAAGAAGCAAGTTATTACATAGATATTTTTACTTTAAAAAGTTATTTTTACAGGGATAAGTGAGAAATAAAATATGTTAATATATGGAAATACAATCATTAATACTGGGCAACAAGAAAAAGGTACAGTGTAGGTAATGCTGGACACCAAGTGTACACTTGACATACAACAATATAAATGTTTGTAATGTGTTTCTGTTTACAAGATGACAAATAAATATAGCATTGAAGCATACATTGCTCTTAACAGTAAATAATAATAATAATAAAAAACCTTATTGACTGTGCCACGCTGAGTGTAGTGTGTGGGTTTTTTTTTACAATAAATGACAGATGTTTTTACATACTGCCTTGTCATCGCTTTCTGAAAGTACTCTGAAAATCTCTTGAATGCATTCAGCTGCATTGAAATCATGTAGTTTCACTGTGAGTGACAGCCTGCAGGGAGCCTAAGAGACACAGAGGATACAGAGTCAGTGTAAGGGGGTAGGGCAATGTAAGAGCTGTAGTATTGTACTGGACTATCATGCAGTCAATGAGTTCATTATATCTGACTACCCTGAATTCAAACTAAACTGTGTGTCATCTGTGCTGCTTTAAAGCTCTGTTTCATTGTTACTGAAAACAGCAGGAACCTGCTTCAGCTAGATCAATCCAACAAGAGATTAAATCTTTTATGCAGCCATTTGCTGACTCATTATTCTCGGTCAATACCCAACTGAGTGATTTAGGTAAAAGTGTGTCTAATATTGAACAAGAGAAGCAAACTTCAGTTCTCTCAGTTTTCTCCTGTATTCCTGCAGTTACGTCAGTCGCAGCTACAGTTATATCCGGTTCCGCTGTATCATTGGCACCATCAGTAGATCCTCCCATCTTCAACATCGCCACTGCTCTACCTTTTGGTTCCTCAGTTTGCCCTTCAAATCGCAAGTGACTTTCTCCGATGCTTATAGTCTCCACTCCCATTAACATTCTGGCAAAAAACCAATTAGAAAACGTGCTCTGCTTTCATTGCTGGGTCACTGCAACTTTGCAATTCGCATTATTCCCTAAGGGAGTACATTTATATCTTGTCTACTTGCTCTGGCATCAACAGCAAAAAACGACTCCTACATTAATGTTTCATCAGAAGCTAGGAAAGATATAAAAATGTGGTCTGCTCCTATTCAGCACTGTAACGGCTTATCCATGTTTTATGACAATTTCATCTCGGCTCCGCACGACATAGCTTTGTTTACAGACACATCATTTCTTGGATTCAGAATGGTTTTCCAGTATATGGCCCCTGGAAATTGAAAATCTATCTCCACAGCTAAAATCTACAGCTTCTTGAGACTCATCGTCTCATCCTGAGAGGAATTTCCAAGAGCTCACTGGCTGCTTCTACCACTCGCTTGCCTATCTCTGTTGACATTCTTGGCAGCATGATTTCAATTCTCCGACAAGGCTGTTTTCCTCCAGTTGATGACCTAACAATGGAAGCATTATGTGTCGCTGCATTTTTTGTTTTTTTTAGATATTCTGAATATACAGTCCATCCTATTTCCAGTTTTCCCACGCTGGGTATTCACCGCAGTGACCTTACTCATATTCTGGATTCTCATTTATTTCTCTTTCTACGCATTTCAAAAACTGATCAGCTTCAGCCAGGACAATGTATACAACTTTCAAAAATTTACTCTCCTCTATGCCCCTATTCTTCTATGCTGAAATACATTACAGAACATAACCCTAGATTTCCTTCCTATCCTGTTCATTAATGCAGGTGGGTCTGTTGTTTCAAGGCATTGGTTTTCTCAGCTCTCCGCTTTGGTTTCCAGGGCAGGTTTTCCCCCTCAATTCTACACTCTGCATTCACTCAGAATTGGGGCAGCCACTTCAGCAGCAGGTGCAAAGATTAACCAGCACCTAATCAAAAATATGGGACCAGCCGAAATAGCATCTGCCCATTGCTAGTATGTCCGGAGTGGGGGCGACCTTTCTGCCTCAGCCACCTTAGGTTTCCTCCTTTAAAATAAAATAAAATTAAATTATATACAGGGGGGTTTTCTTTCCCACTTTGTTAAGCGTCGCTTCATTTACCTCACAGAGAAGGATTCTCCGTAAAACAGAGGGGACTCCCGGCCAAACCCCTCCTTTAGCGTGCATGATCCGTTGTCGTCTTCTCATTCAGGCTCTGATGCCTCTATTCATGTGCGGGCCCCAAGCGGAGGAACCCCTCTTGGTTGTTGGGTCTCCTCAAAGATGGTGACCCCTCTCCTGTTTGTCGGTCTCCTAGGCGACGGAACCTCCCTTCTATTATGTTGGGCTTTTGAAGAGGCGGAACACCCCTCTCTCTGTGTTCTAACAGCTTCTAAAGTTTGTTTTCTTTCCAGTTCGCGAGCCTCTTCGTATGTCGGGTAACCTCAACAACGGTGCCCTTCTTTGTATGTCGGGTCACCTCAAAGACGGTGGCCCCCTTCTTGTATGTCGGGTATCCTCAGCGATGGAACCCACCTACTGCATATGTTGGGCCATTGAAGAGTTGGAACCTAATTATGTGTTAATATTACTAACCAATGTTTTTCTTTCTGGTTCACAATCTCTTCGTTTGTCGGGTCATCTCAGAGACGGTGACCCCCCCTCCTGTTTGTGGGGTTTCCTCAATGACAGATCCCCTCTTATATGCCTAGGGCCTTTTGAGGAACGGAGCCTCTTTTATATGTTATTCATTACTAACCTTATGTCCTAAAACATCACAGCAGGTGGCCTTGTTCCGCCCTGTGAAATGGTAATGGTGAAGGGCTTGCTTCTCATATGTTTGGTTTGTAAGCTATATGTATGTTAAACACATGCCACATGTTTACAGCCCAGTTAGTGCATATATATGTTTAGAGGAGCTGTGATTTAAGCTTGGCAGTCTGAGGTCACTCTTCAGTGGATGTATTCTGAGTCAGTGAATGTTATTTGTCTGAATACTTGAGTTTGGCGAAAATAACACATTTTCTCATTGTAACAAGGCACTCACTTTCACATTGTAATCTAGTTTGTATTCCACAAGAGAAGTAAATAACATAATGAACACCTTTTCTTTCTTTTTTCTTTCTTAATTACTAACATGTATGTGTGGACTGAGAACTGCTAAATGGAGACTTAGCAATACAATTAGTTAAATATGAAAGTGGATATTTAGGTCTACTGAGTAAAATGCCATGTTTATGCACATCAATGGATTCAATATTTCCAAAGCTGTTCAGGGTTTGATTATTTATTTATTTATTTATTTATTGTTAGCCAGGATAAGACCTGACTCTAAGGGAAATTAGTCTTTCCAAAATCAATGGATATTAACATGTATTTTCCACTCTTGACATAATTTACCCATTTTTTGGCTGGAAAATGTTAAAATAAACCCGTCATTAACTTTAACCGTAATCCGTTGTTCCCAAAAGTGAGAATTGCTATATAAAATTCAGGAACGCTTTATATTGCGTGGCATAAATTAATATAAAATAGATATGCAATTGATATACAATTTACATTCATTATTCCTTGTTACTTTCCATTAATATTTAAGTCAGATTAACTGTATTTTCAATTAAAAACAGGTAAACAATGGGAAATGATTACATATTTTCAAGGGTAACAAAACGTAATATAAATGGACGTGATATGCAATTAAATTTTCCATCGACATTTGGTTAACATTTAGCAAAAAACCAGCTATTGCATATTTATTAAATATTAATGTAACATGAATTTGCAATTGCATATCTGTTTAATATTGATGTCACACAATATAAAGCGTTACCAAAAATTCTACTGTCTGAAAAGCATACACACTCAAAGAACACCTTGATCTAGTCCTGCTACTTGACATATTTATCAATATTTAACTTCTAAATAAAAGGCAGATGGGTCATCCTGCTCTTTGCCAAGCGCTCCAAGACAATATAGCACATATTATGGTCCCTGTCGTTCTTTTGTTCCCTCTCAAGTGATGCCAGGTTTGCTTTCAGTCATGGTAGCTAAGGTTACAGTCCAGTATGCCTGGGGCTTGAGATGTTACTGCATGCTAATAACATTCAATAGTTTTTCCTTCAGCTACATGCGCATGACAATGCACAATAGCTGTGTGCTTACAAAAATACATACACATGATGGTTTGGGAATATATGCCTTAAAACGAGATAGTGACATATTGTAAGTGCAAAGGAAATACAGATAACCCATAAATATAGAAATGCAACATTCATGTTTCACCAGAAGCTTCACATGCTATATGGCTAACATGTGAAATCAGAGAGACAGCTTAAAAAAGGGGGAAATTAAATATCACATTCCACGTTGTTTTAGAAGCTCTTTGATAGACCTATCAACCAAAAAAAATTTAAAAAAATCATCTAAAAATAATAATTATCATATAGAATTTTGAAGCAGCACTAGAAAACTGACCATTATTATTATTATTATTAATATTAGGAATTCACTGCTGCTATTAATCTGGAAATTCTATCTATCTGAGATAATGTGGGTTATTCCATTCTATGCAATGTAAGTGGCAGCTTAAGACACTAAACCCAAGTTTAAATAAATACAGAAATGAAAGCTATCATTAAGCTGTAAAAGTGGACCACCATGGCCTACATTGATTGTGTGCTTATCTCAAAATGAAAGCTTGACATAGAGACAGAAAAACATATTCTTCCATATCTACTGCAACTCTGATATTCTTGTGCAAGAATGCCTTCATTCAAGCTCTGCAAGGCATAATATATATGAATGTACGTCATAGCTGGCTTCTAATCTTCTGGGTGCTAGTATTGCGCATATTTTTGCATTAAATGTTGAAATCACACCACAGTAATTTCTTTATTTTGCAGGCTTTCTTCATGTTTAAAAAAAGACCAAAGAAAGCATAGCTCAATAAAAAAACAAAAGGCAGAATAATTCCCCTCGTTGCCAGAGGGGAAATGTCGTCATACCGTTTTTTTCTTTCTTTAATTGGTACACAGTATGCAGTGCTTTAAAGGCTCTCTGCATTTCTCAGATATTGTAATGCTGCCTTGCTCACTTTCTGCCAACTGTCAAAAAACAGCATATAATTTTAACACATTTATCTCCTATTTTTCCATTGCATGCTTCTTGTTATTCCAATATGTAGTCACACACACACACATATATATGTATATATGTATAATATACTGGTACCGCAGAGTATACATGGACGCAGTATATACAGCTGTAAACAAATATATATTTAGAAACAAAGGAATGCAAAAATAAACAAATACATGAATAAATAATGCCATTACAGTGAGGAAACATGAATCATGAGAGCTGGTGACTATCCTATCATATTACCTAAATGACAGTGGAACAGGCACTGCTGTGGATCATTGTATTTAGCTACATTTGTTCTACAATCTGCTAGACAACTCTGTACTTTTACTGCTTTTCTGTTCTGAAAGTATAACTCAATCCCATTCCACCTGCTGACACAGTTAAGACCCTGAATCCTTAAAAAAAAAAAAAAAAAAAGAATTCCTTGTCATTTTTATTACCCAACTGCACACACAAAAAACCCATAGACCCTTGGGCCACAAACATGGTTTTAACAAGTGCACAATTGTGATAAGACAGGTGTTTCTGGCTGTTTAGGAAAAATTTATTTTTATCAACAACAACTGAACAAAAAAAAAGATCACAGCTATGAGCTAAGCTCTGCATGTCTGACAAACAGAAGACTGCTGAAACTCACTGTCAATAATAGCGTGTACAGCCACCATAGGCAAACAGTGTACCAGTCTTATTCCTTCTGAGGATTTGTGAATAGTACTAAGAGCCATCATATGTACCTGTAGCACGCTCTATTTTTATCGACCGAGCAAATTCCATTATTATTTAGTACCTCTCAAATCCAATCCATGTCGCTGTATGACTGCAGTCCCTATATGTAGCATTTGACTACGTACCTACCTAGGTTTCAAAACTGACCATTTTAACATATTTATTCTGCAGTTCGGATGCAATAGCTTGGTGATCAGTAAGAAACATGTCTGGCTAATATGCTGAAATGAGTTTACCTTGTTTTCTGTTTATTTATTTATTTATTTATCCTGTTGTGGCGCTGTATTGCGGTTACGGTACGGAGGAGTTGAAAACTGCAGTCTGTCTCTTTCAACAATGTCGGTTGTTTCTGTGGAGGTATGGCGGCTGTTGCCATGGCAGCACATAGTTAGCAAACTCTAGGCAAGCAGTCCTCGATAAAATGCAGTTGATACATAAAAAAATATATACCGTATATATATAGAGAGATAGGTATTAAGAAGCAAACGTTTGAAAAATGCAGAAAAGAATTGCATTAATCTCAATGTTGAGCAATATTTTCGGGAGTGGCGTTTAAGTAAATCTGAATCGAATGTTCTAAAAAAAAAAAAAAAAAAAAAAAAAAACTGTTTGCTATCTCCAGCCACTGAGGCATGTTGTCAGTCCCAACCTGGTGTTGTTGCTAGGATAAAATAAAGTAGCTCTGTTGGGTTGTAAGGGTTGTGGTTTAAAATGTATAAAGTAATCAATGTAGTTCTGGTAAATGGTGTATAAACCTCTTTTAAACACTATGGGGACTTTCGAAACTGCAGAGGCTGTTTATTATGAAGAAGACGAAGACGTAGAAGAGTACTATGAATTTGAACCTCTACCTACGTTGTTAGAAGATGAGGTAAGATAAATAATAATCTCATTATTATTATTATTATTATTATTATTATTACATTATTTTTATTTAAGGGTCAAAATATTTTTTTTTATACAATTAACACAGATTTTACTTGAAATGAATGTGTTTTTTTTTTTTTTTTTTTTTTTACTGGAATAGGAAAGTTTTAATTTAGTTGTGTATTAATGTTTATTGCATCAAGGCTAGTGAATGTTTATGATCGATTGTTTGACTGTCTAGACGCTGGATTAATTAGGCTCGATTCTGCAGAGCTGATAGTAACACTGCCTGCAGTTTTGGATTCCATCAGTAAATGTAACTTTTCAGAATTTCAAAGAGGATTAAAACACAGACACAGAGAGAGAACGATCTCATTTGGTTTCTTATTCATATACCAACAATTTCAGAAGCAACATTTGTTGAAACGAGATACGAAATGATACATACACGGAAAGGCCCGAAGCCACCAATGAAAACGGGTTTACAGTATACGTTGACACTTAGGGTTTGTTTGACTGCATAGTGTAATTAGTTTTGCAGAGGAACGCATTTCCCTTGATGTCACTTTCTGTACTAGTAATTTTAGAATATCTAATTAAAGGAAACGGGCAGTTGTGGCTTCTGTTGTAATTAATTTACCTGTACCTGTAGGGAGATTACAAAAAATTACAAATTGACATGGTGACATGCTAAAGTAGATACACCATCTGTACCATACATGAGGGCCTGTTTATATCTAGCCAGTTCAAGTACTTTTGTTCATCCCTAATACAGTGACGTTCAATCTACAGTCAATCCTTCTCTATAAACCATCTAAAAGTATATATTGTTCACATCTGGTTTAAGATAGGACATATGCATTCCACTACACAGGAAAAGTAATGCCCCAACAGAAGAAATCATTGAGATAAATGTAGTCTGAATGTGCTCAAATTACTCCAGAAATACTGCTAAAGGTCCACAGCCATTGGTGTTAGTTGACTGGGCATCTTTCAACAACTGTTAGATGAGTGTTTTGTTGGCAGACCTTTTATGTAGTTTAAGCAGAGACTTGTTAGGCATTTTCAAGATAATATGCCATTCTATTTACAGATCTTTGCGGTTACAGTACAAGGCCTGAAGTATCTGGTTTTCCAATTTAGTTTGGTATAATGAAAAAAACAGAACAGAACAGTCCAGTGTTCCTCTAATGTCTTCTGGAGAATTGGCGATTCCACCAGCCATCTCATTGCACAATTACAACAGTAATCAATTCATAAACATGCAGCATAAACAGGACGTGATAGAGTGATTACCAGCCCTGGATAGCATTCTGTTCTGAGAGCAACCCATAATTGCTGCCTGTGTTACAGTGTCTAGGTCACATTATAAAGATGTTATGTATGAAATAATGCGCTTCTTGTTGGCTATGGTGCACAGTCCGGTTAAAGTTTTTAAACTGAAACAAAGCAAACATATTTTAAATTAAATAGTTGTGTATTAACATGTGCGTTCAAAGTAGAATGTTCGAATATCCAAACAAATATTTCAATTATGAGCGAATATCCGAACATGAAAGTCCTGTGTTCATCCCAGCATATATATATATATATATATATATATATATATATATATATAATTAAAGTTTTTAAAATAGGCCTACGTATTCAGATATCTGCCTTTTGACATTCAGTAATAAAAAATAAGATTGGCATGTCCTCTGCATCCATAATTTTCACTTTTTAAACCCAAAAGCTGTTTATCTGTAATGTGCTGTAAAGTCTTTCAACTTTCTTTTAGTTGCCACCTTCTGGAAACCCTTCATTATGAGCTACTTCTTTTAGTGCTGTATTAACACAAGTCACACAATTGGACATGAAATAGATTCATGCCTAGCTCTTATTGGCTTCAGGCAGGATAATATAGGAATACTTCTCTTGGCAGGAGAATGTGTCCCTTGCAGATATCCTTTCACTGCGGGATAGATGCCTATTGGAGCAGGATATCTGGGCTGTCTGCCTGGAGTGCGCCCACTCCTTGAAGAGTATTTCCCACTCGCCGCTTTTCCACACTCTCTGCATTACCCCCGATACTTTGGCCTTTAATGCCAACGGAAACGTGTGCTTTATGGAACAGCTCAGTGGTAAGTGCATGTTTTTTAAAAATGATACAGAATCTATTTGTTTATTTTTTTTTTTTTTTTTTTTTTTTTTTTTTTTTAAATAAAACTTGTACATCACTACCTCAGAATTGCTAATTTCTCCTTTTCCTCTGAGAAAGAACTATCATATTTTGGAAACTACATGCATTTCTGGTTAATGCTGTAGCAATAGCTGTGTGATATGTTGCATGTGTGAGATATTATTTACAGCAGTTACATTTTGCATATTGTATAATATTTTATGTTTACAGTAAGGAAATAAATAACTTCTGATCAAAATTTACCATAGCTAGAGAAAATAATCATATAAAAATGCTCACTTTTCAATATAAAAGGCAATGTTGTGAAGCTGATGAAATGGGGTCCATGCAATAGTGGTTTTACATGTTTAAATCCAACTGTGCACAGTGATCTAAAAGGTGGTGGAATACTGCCATCCTAAAACCCAATGCTGATTTATGGACCAGTTTCCACCAGATTTTTTATTAGTGTTTATTCAGAGATAAAATAATTGATCACTCCAGGGAAAAACACCTGCAGGATTATACTTATTTAGTTAATTAGTAAAGTATTGCCATTGTGATCATTTTAGTATATAAAATAAACTGCTGTAGTGTTTGATAAAAGGTAAAACATTTAGAATTGAACTTGTTTAAATGATCATGTATGATTTAAGAGTGCAACTGTTTTGACTTGTACCTAATCCCTTCTACTTGTCTGTTATACTGCAATTTAGAACTATTATAGTACTTCAGAACACATCACATTATGATAATTGGTACGGGTATGTGTCTTCAGCCTGTGGCTTATAATTATAATGGTATTTGAACTGAAGCTTGCTATGCAATTTAGTAGAACACTTCAAAACATTACAGCATGCATTGTGTCAGGTTTGAAAAAAGTGGCTTATAAAGTTTTTTTTTTTTTTTTCTCATTTTTCACAACCTCAATGAGACCCATCTAAAAGTGTATTGTGATGGTGTATATTAGGGTAAAGTGAATGAGTTAAAGCATGTGAAGGCATGGTAAATACTCCTGGGAAAATGACATGGTATTAAAGCAAGGGAAACTGCACCATTTTAATACAAATTTACAATGGTACACTTACTTACATACATGAATTAAAGATATCTTGGAGCGCAGTTGATTGTGCGGTTCTGTCTTTCTAGAGACTAATTTATGCCTTCAGCCTTGTGAATTTGCGACTTCAGTGTGCAGATCTGCTTTTTTCT
Organism: Polyodon spathula; assembly: GCF_017654505.1. Classification (NCBI taxonomy): domain Eukaryota; kingdom Metazoa; phylum Chordata; class Actinopteri; order Acipenseriformes; family Polyodontidae; genus Polyodon; species Polyodon spathula. The sequence continues at coordinate 3,739,591 of NC_054546.1, read as the reverse complement.
TTTCTTTTTTTTCTCTTTAACACTTACATGGGTAGCCATGTGTAGACGTAATTATGTTTTTAAAATTGTGTCATCGGCCAGTAGCAACTTAACTCAAACAACTTAAGAAATATTCCAGAGATGGCCACTGTGCAATATTTGTTACGAAGCCACTGTATTGCCATTATGATAATACTGTGGCTGCAAATGATTGGCATTTCTTCCATGTAATAAACACACTGTTCACATTTTGTTGCAGGAGCCATGTGCTTATTTAGTGACAACAGATTTCAATTTCTTTTAATATACCTATATCTTGGAAAAACAAGTATCTAATTTTGAATAATTTTAGATACACCAGTTACTGATTATCATCTATAAGGTGGAGTCTTATGCCATCTACCATCCCAAAAAGTTTATGTTATTGTAAATGACAGCTGCCAAATCTTCTAGATTACCTAATAAAATATATTAAATGTGTAGGTCTGCAGACTGAGTACACAGACACCATTGTGGCTGTGAATAATATAATAATAGTTGTACAAAACCATAACCATAATACTTTTGACAGCTTACCAGTAGTAAAATAGTTTTCTTGTTTAATTTGGACACTGTTGAAGGCCTTTTCTAAATAAAAGAAAAAAGGTTTCTCTTGAAAGTAGCGCTGCTCATTTGCAGTGGTCGTGTCAGATAGTCTGTGTCCCTCTCGTACCTCTTTCTATCACATGCAGAGTCCTTTCTGTCTAGGACTGTTAACAGTTAATTTCTTCTTGGCTAGAATAACCTTCAGGAGTTTAACAGGCCTGCACCATTTTTAAGACAAGACATAATAAATCCTACTGAGACAGGCCTGATGCAAGCATGACCTATTTTCCCTCATTGTCTTTGTTGTTATGGCTGTAAAAATACATGTTTTACCCTGTGGATGTGCAGTCCTAGTTTACATCTGCAATGTAACATCCAGTAAAATGTCGTCATTTTTTTTCTTTAGAAAACATTTAGAGTGTTTTTCATGCATTTTTTTTTTTTTTATCTAATGCTTGCAATTGGTATTTTGAGTTTCTATCATAAGCCTCTGCTTCAATAGTATTATATCTTCTAATCCAGGAACCACAGAGTAATTAATAGAAGGGGAACACATTTAAATATATCTGTCGACTGCATACAGGATGCCACGCTTACATTTTTACATGCACTTACTGGGGCAGTAATAATGTATGTAATATATTTTCACCTTTATATTTGCCATGGTGGAGAATATAGTTACTGACATAGTGCAGTACATCTTAATGTTTTTTTCTTCTTTCTCCAGATGATCCAGAGGGCGCTTTTGTGCCTCCTGAGTTTGACAGAACAGGAAACACCTTTGAGGTAAGAACTGACATTTCAAATATTTATAAGTTTATATTCTATTATACTTATAAAGTTTGTTGAACTGAGTTCTAGATTCTGACCACAAATGGCATTAAGAAACACTAATCAACCAAATCACAAAAAACATTTATATATCTCACCTATACAGACAGAACTTTAAGCTAGTGTGAGTAGTTTCTATTTCAAATATAAACTATTTGAGTATACTGAGCAGCATTTAAGTTGCTCCATTACATAAAGGGGTGTCATGTGGCAGAATAATTCATGCAGTAGGAAGTTAGCTGTTTAGGGTTAATTGGTTAATGGTGACAGACGCACAGTGAGATACCTAACTTGCCTTAGTAAATGAGGCCCTGTACTGTGTCTCTGCTTGTTCTTGTTTCCTCAGATAGTAAGTTGGCACGCAGGCAACACTGTAATCAAGATGTAAAATCTGACTAGGGCTGTACCCAGTAAATACATTCCTTAAAAAGAAAAACCCTAAAAGGTTGTTTATTTCATATAAGGCATAACTTGTACCTGTCCATAAACAACTTCACTACTGCACACAGGGATTCATGAGAATAAATAGTGGACATCAGTACAGAAGCACTGTGAGCCTTTTGGGCCTGTTTCATTGGAAAAACTGATACCATGTCTATAAAACTAATTATTTGGAGAAATAACTGCTTGGTGTAAATTCAGATTATATTAGCCAGTCGATAATTTCATTATATGGCCATTTAATGTTCGTCATTGCACAGTTTGTACTGAGCACATATTGATTCAAACAGCCTAGCACTCACCGGAGGAGGTTTTTTTTTTTTATGTCATTTGTACCCTTAAACTTGTTAGTAGATCTAGAGTAGTTTTAACAGATGTTGTTGATAATATATTGAGAGTTGTAATTTTTTATCCTGTCCAATATGTCTATGTTCTATTATTATATTAATATCTGTCTGATTTTAACTCCTCAAGCACTCCAGATTATTGTATATCATACGTTTTTCCATTCAAATATATGGAGTATAGGACATTATGTACTGCACGTACCATAATCATAACGGGTGTGTCCTGAAGTAATCAGTAATAGTAAGTATTGTTTAATGGTCATTGCAGAATCACCTCGGTTATGTCTTTTCAGAAGGATGGGCATTAGATAGTAAGCCTGGTGAATAATGATCTGTGCACAAACAGCAATAGATAATGATAGAGAACGATATGTAGGATACTGCACACTATATAATAGGATATTAAACAGGTAAGAAATTAAATATTCAAAAAAATGTGTGAAGTCTCTTGTGTTACATTCCATCACAAAAAGAAAAGCGGAACCGGCTCTTGTCATTATGGTAGAAATTCCTAAAGGATTATGTTTCTGTTTTATTGGCGTGTTTCCATCATTTGTTCCAGCACAAATAAAGCATTATTTCATGCAGTTTTGGAACAAAACACAATTTTACTTGGTGCAAAGTACTGGGGATGACTTTTTATCTAAAAGCACCTCAGCCTTCTCACTTTCCACAAAATCCTGGCTTGATAATATTACATTTAGGACAGAGTTATCTTAGATTTCATGTCATGCAGCCTACTGACGTAGCTGTCAGCTACTGCAGGGGTTTTCAACCTTTTTTTTAAACTGCACCGCTTCTTATCTGGAGGTTTCAGCTCAAGTACCCTGTTACACTTTTCGCTGTACGGAATGGCAAAACAGCTGCAATAAAATATACAGTAATCTGATTAACACATTTATTTATCTCCTCGTTTATTTAATAAATAATGTATGTCACAACAGTTTGGGTGACAAACTGCTGGTTTAAGACAGAATACCAAACAGTAGGCTTAATTCTTAAAACTTTTAATTACAAGTATTTAGTAGTCTCTTCGGAAATGGTTGTATTCATTTTCTATTTGGCAAGGTTAGTATAAATAATACAGAATAGTGTGCATTGTAAATGTTTTTTACGTGAATATTTACTTCCCATCTCCGCATAATTATAATGTTTACCTCAAGATAAAATTATAGTAATAACTACTAACAATGATAAACATTTTTATTAAAGCTAACATAAAAATTATCCAAAGGGATTCGGTATAACTTTCTGTCGCTTTGCATTCTGTAGACTCTTGTGTTTTCTTCCTTTGTTTTGCAAGTAAGCAATGTATCCATTTCATCAAACACCGAAAACAAATTCAACCAGACGATGTTGCTGTTACAAAAATGCAGCCGTGCCTAATAAATAAAACAAAAACCTTTAAAGTATTATGATTAATGATGATATTTACCTGAGCATTTATACTAGACTTCTAAAAAATGCAGAAAGATTGCACTTCCCTGATTAGGAGGCTTGGTGGGCCAGTGGTTAAAGAAAGGGGCTTATTATCAGGAGATTCACCCCCCCGCCAAGTCTCTGTAAGCCCTTTTGGATAAAAGCATCTGCTAAATGACTAAATTATATTAATAATAATTAGTATACTGTTATACAACAAGTTGAAAACATCAAAGTTCATGAGCAGCACAGAGCACTCTCCATAGGCACAATCGCCAGACGCCTGCTTGGAAATCCTGTCTACTCTATCGAAATCACACATGCGTAAGTACGGACGTGATATTTTCTGTTTTTTGTTTTGTTTTGTTTTTTAATCTGCAGTTCATTTTGAACTGTAAACAAAAATGTAATATTTATGCACAGTGTTTTAGAGATACTATATAATACTGTTAAAAAAATAATTTCATTTTTATTTGTGCATTTCTGAGTCAGCCTACATACCCCCTATGACTGTATGAAACTCAATAATGCTGCTTTATCGTGCACCTAATTGTCTGGCATTTAGCTGAAGTTCCTAAATTTAACGTGGCAAGGGTGTTTTATAGAGTTATCAACTTTTGTTTGATTAAACTTGTGCCAACTTGGACCAAACTAGTGTACATTTAATTTAATAGGATTCAATATTGCACAAACTTGATTTTGAAGTAAACATGCTGAAAATCAATACAGAGCCTTCCTATAGAGACACAAGCAAGAACAGAGGGCAGTCTTTTTTATTGTTGTTGTCTCAAGGTTTTGTATAACACAAGGGCTTGCTGTGAATGTGTGCGCTCCTTGAATTGGCTTCTTAGCTGCACAACCAGCTCATCATACTTGGCTAGAAAACACTTACTGTATGCTGCCTTGAATTTAAATACCCTAAATTCTTTTAATTAAAAGGATGATCGATGGTAGTGTTTTTCATTAGAGCGTGTATTGATTTCTTTTGAGTCTGTGATATTTGCATTTTGTTCACAAAAAAACATTCAGAAGCATATAAATTGATACATGAATACAAGATCAGGGAAGATCAGAGCACAATTTACACTGCCATTTTGCTGAAGGACAAGCAAGGAGCAAATTAGCATAAATATATTTAGTAGAGCAAAACCTTGTGTTGTTTACAGTTTGTTTGTATGAAACATTGTTGTGTTCCTGCAGTTGCAATTTTTCTGGACTTTCTGTAGGTAACAAATAGATTGCTAAGACAGGTCCCTGGAGGTAAAAATAAATAAATAAATACTTTTAAGAAATATCAATAAAGTTCTAAGAGTATGTATGTGTACCTGAATGACATAAACACTATGTCTCAAGCTTCTCAAATTATTATTATTTTTTCTTTAATTGCTGTTCAAGTTTTCCAGACAGTGAATCTCTTTAAATTTTTATTCTGCTTGACAGTCATTATAAAACACATATAACTTGTATCTGCCCTTACTTACTTGATTCATTCACGGCAGTGTGCTTATATAACAATACAAATCAAAATGTATTGCATCCTGTCATGCCATTAGTGTAAGCAATTCGCAATACATAAAAGCCTTTTCAAATTGTTCTGTTTTTGCAATGATGTATGACACATAGTCTTATGTAATTCACTTCACCTTCGTCTCAGTTTGGAGTTTTAATATTACTTGACCTGCTTAAACAAGTGTACTGTATACTATTAGACAATGTGCCCTTTCTAGTGATAACTAATAATACAGACAGCTGCTTCTCATCCTTTAGTAAACGTTTTGTTTTTTTAATGTATTGTTAACCTTGTGATTACTCCCTTGTTAAGCATTTTGCGCAGTTGGATCACATAGTGTTAGGGTGCTAAAATGCATCCAAACTGAACAGCACAGTCTGCATTAAAAAAAGGTTTGATTTTCAATTGTAGGATTTTAAATACTTTTGTTTTTATTTACTAGGTTTGGAATAAACCAGTGTATCAGCTTTCTTTTTTTCTTATAATACAAGTACCATGGAAAATTGAAGCTTTTTAATTCATTTAATTTATTGTTGTGTGCTACCAACTGTGTCATTTATTTAAGGGGATAGTGTGAACATCCCTGTTTCTTTTTTTTTTTTTAGAAGAAGAAACATGACAGATTTGATGTTAGTATGAATCAATAGATGAATACAAGGGTCTGATGGATGAAAATCTTTGAGACACAGACATGACAAGTGTCTGCAAAATAGGTGTCCCTAGGCTCCATGGTGACAGGGGAGGGATGGAAAGCATACTAATGGGACAATTAAAATGTTGTGCAGCATGCTATGCAAATTCTGTTTCCAGTGGTGCAGGCTGCTGTTGCTGCTGCCTCTGCATCTTCTCTGGAACTCAAAGGCATAGAGTCTGTAGCATAGACAGAATCAGTGCCATTGGTGTTTACCAGTGTAGTATCGCTTATAAAATATTGGAGCTGACCAATACTATTTTACATGGATTTTATCAACTTCTTTTTCAAGTGCTTAATAGTATGAGTTTGCCATGTTTTTGCTAATGAATGCAGATATCTGCAAAACTAATATCTTGTAGCAACTTAATAATAATAAAAAAAATGATTGATTTTGAAAATTTGCAAGCATACATTTGTAGGTATTCTGTCGTCCATCTGATGAAGACCTGTTTTTATAATTGACCGCTGCAGCTATTAAATGTAAATATTTTAGAAACATTCAAAGCAGTTAATTTGTCTTACGGTGTCTTAAGCTGCATTACAAAAGGATGTGAAATATCCAGGTTCTCTAACCCTCCTGAATAATAGAGATCTTAGTAAAACAAAGATGATGTTATGTTAACCTTATTTGGAAGTTAAAGTAGTACTTATTTTTGGAAAACAGAAAGAGTTATAATGTTAAATGTAATATTTTAAGACACTCTTTTTAAATGTACTTTTCTATAATTATCCAACTTTTATGTATGATTCCTTCCGCAATATCCTTCTGGCCCAGGATTTTCTGCAAGTGTGAGCAGGCAGAATTAAACTCTTTTGTTACACTGCAGCATGAATGCTTGTTTTGGTCTGTATTGATTACTTTTTATTATGGTATATCTGGTAAAACAAATGACTCATAAGAAAATGTGTTTTACATTTGTGAAATGAAGCCTGAAATAGGTCTGTCAGACAAGATAAATCTGAGGTCTCCCTCCCAGGGACCATTCATACTGCTGGAGTTTTGCATAATATTGCGTTATTGACTGCTTAATGGGTTGATAAATGGGTTTATAAAAGCTGTTGCAAAGTGAGTTATTATAGTTCAGATACTCCAAATTAAATTTTACTGGACTAAACAAAACAAAACAAAAAAATCAAGTCTAATTCTATTGGCACGTGTGGGAAAGTGGTTAACTGTGTGCAGGTGAAGGTAATGCAGCAGTGAGTAAAAAACAGACCAGGTCCAGGTCCAATCCAGGTGCAGTGTTTAATGGTTTTTAAATCTAATGGCCAGATGGTAAAAACGGTAAATAATAACGGTGGTAATGAAGCAATACAGCAGTGTGTATTGCTTATTTGTAATCCACAGGTTGGCCCTGAAATAATAACAGTCCTGTTTTTAGTTCGCCCACCTGTAACACATACACAAACACAAACACCAGCCCACAGTGCGTGCTCTAGTGCTCGTGGTGAATACAGTTCTTTAGTGACAACGAAAGTGCAGTGTTGGCGACAGCTCCGGATGGTGTTAGCTGTCTAAATAATTACAAACAGTATTATTAACGACAAACAAAAACAAACAAAACACTCACGTTTCACAACACTGGTTCTCCTTCTGGTCATTTAATATAACCATCCACAAAGGAACAGATCACATCACTACGTCCCCTTTTTATAACATCACCCATTACCCCTTGGTCAACGAGTGCATCCGCTTCTCCAATCCGTGGATGCCACGCCGTTTCCCGTCCGGGGCACTGGTTTCGTGTACCGTAGCTCTGCCCCCTTTCTAGATGGTCGACTTCCGCCTAACCCTGGGAATAAACTGTCATGCCATTTTGCCCAGGGTACTCTGTTCCCTTTACACAGCGCACTCGCAGGTCAGGAGGAAGGTCTAACACCAAGAATCATTTGATCTCTGTCACAGCACAGCAAAAAAAAAAAAAAAAAACTGCAGAAGTACAGGCAATACACTATAATGGGAAAGCAATTTTTTATTGTTGTGCAATGAGCAGTTTTCCTGACCATATATATATAAATTGAAATTAAAACATGTTGCACGTCTATCTGTACAACCAACCTTAAAAAAAAAAAAAAAAAAAAAAAAAAAACAATATTCATTTGTTTCCTAAAGAAATGATAAACTTGCTTTTGTTTTAGTTTTTTTTTTTTTTTTTTTTTTTTCCTGACATAACTGTCAATCCGATCTTTCTCCACTCCAATAATTGGATTTTAAAAATAGTTGGAGGCCACTGTACCCCACACATTAGGATAAACTACACAGCTTGAGTTTTTCTGGAAAGTCACTATCGATTGATATTTCAGTCATTCTGCTGCTTGTTGTTCATGTGCTCTTTAACAGACTTTAAAGCTGGCAATTTACCAACTAAATAATGACCGCCTGTCTATGCTGTGTTCTCACTTTATGTTGTGTTAACTAAAGCTGTTTCTGTTACAGGATTCTTCTTAGATCCAGCTCTGTCTACATACGTTAAAAAAAATAGTATCCAGTAATAGCTTCAAAATATAATTACCGGAGTCTCTCAACAGCAGTTGTGAATTTGTAAAATGTTTTAAAGAGAACATATTAAGAATGAAGTGCATATTGATTAAGATATTCCAAACATAAATTATTTTCAGTAGTATATAAGATCAACATGTTATTTCCTTTGCAACTGTGCTCTCAATGTAAAACATTTTCCATAGACACTGAGCAATGAAAACTGGTACACTTGTATATGACCTGCCACATTAAACTGCAAATGTTGCATTCAGAATATCCCTTTTAATTGGAATTGGTCATGCAGATCACATGAATAACATCATGAAACTGTATATAATCGGCTCCATTTACCGTGTGGAAGTGAGATGTGATTTGTGTATGATATTGTTTCTAGACACTTTCTCATTAAATTATTTCTCCATGGTTGATTTCTTAATTATGGGCAAAGTCAAATGGTTTATTGTGCAGGGAATGCTGAAAAAAAGCAGCATAATAATTACAAATGAAGAATGCCCCAAAATATGTTTAAAAGATCCACAGACATTGAGGCAGCACTGGTGTGTTTATAGAATTGGATTAATTTGCTGCCTAAAACTCCCTATGTGAGCGACTTTGTGTATGCCTTGTCAATGTTTATAGTGAAATCTTCAAAATGAGAACATTTGTTTGTTGATATAGAAAAAAAATAGAATGTGTTGCAAAACCAAGTGGTCATGGCTGTATTCAATATTAAAGCAGTTTGCTTACACAATGATGATGAGTAATCTGTAATCTTTTGGGACAACTTTGATCATATTTTTCTACCTGGGTTGCTTGTTATGCCATTTTGACACTGCAGAACAGTATGCATGTTTATATCTATATGTATGTACATTACCATTAATGTTTATGGAATCTTACAATATGTTACAGTTGATAGGTACTTTGAACGGGGTACTCGAATGGCTCACCTGGTAAAGGCATGGGCACGTGATGTGCAGACAGACAGTCGGGATCAATGGTTTGCAGTTGGCCAGGTGCCACGTGAGCTCAAGCAGACACTTGCAGCTCTGACTTTGTCCTCCAAGCGTCGGTAGTTTGCCAGTATCTACCGTGGAGCTCCTGGCTTGATCGTGGGATCGGAGGACACAAACTGAACTTCAGTTCTCCTGAGCTGTTGTTGCAGTGAAGGACTTTTAATTGAGCATTCTATAAAAAAATAAAATAAATAATAATAATAATAAATCCATTGCCTCGATTGCGTACTGTAATAATTATAGTTTTATTCTTAAAATAGTTTGTCATATTTCAAGATGACTAATATTTATGAAAAATACTAAAGTGTTAAGTATAAATGGTTATTGACCAACACTTTTGACTTTTACAGTTGATATGCTGGTGAAAGTACAGTAATCACAATAATCTGTATGAAAATGATTTGGTATTATTTCATAGATGTTGGCGACAGTCAAAGATTCTTGGTTCTTTAGTGTCTTGGGTGAGGAGAGGAGGAGGAGTAGAGGAGGAGGAGCTGATAAATAGTAAATGTGAACGTGTGCTAATGAGCAACTGATTTTACCCCCAACACCTTTTTCAATGGATAAATGCTTCTCTTGTACAGGCACACATCTATTCTCTGGGTTCAACCTTAACAGCAGCTACTGAATATGTCATAGAGCCTGAACTGGAGCCTGAGCTGAGTCAAGAGCTGAAGATGGTTTTGGAACAGATGCAACTAGAGAAACCTGAAGATAGACCAGATATTGAGGTAAGAACATCACTAGACAGAAGTAATAATCAGATATGCTTTTCCATTTGTCTTTTTCAGATTTACTTCATTGCATTACTTGTATTATATATCTCATGTATGTTCTAAACTGAAGCTGAAATATTATGTTTTGCTGCAGAGTGTTATTAGGCTTGGTGAAGGAAATACAAAGTGTGCCTCAGCAGCTATTTGTCGTAAACTCTCTGCCATAGGACGAAGAGTGTTATCAATTGAATCAGTTGCTGCTTTTCAAGGTAAGGTAGATAAAAAATTAATTTGATCAGTAGCGTATTCCAAATCCCATTTAGTTTAAAGCAACCACAAACCAGAGGACTGATTAAATCTAAATTCTGTGCACCACTTTAACTGTGGTGGGATAAATGTGGGTATTAAAACAAAAATCCACAATGCCACCCAAGTTGTTGGTATTAAAGCAAAGATTCTAACAAATAGTGAAGAGGTTTTTCAGATTGTTTTAGATAGGCTTAAAGTGTTAGCTCTTGCTTTAACTACCTTGATTAGCCAGCATGCTTTTCTGGTCCCATGCAACAGATTTTACTATACACTGTTGAATGCTAGATATTCTTTAATGTTTTACAATTGCTCCCACATTGGATGAAAACATTAAATATAAATATAATTCAAGTTTACAATATTACGATGCAGAGAACCTACATGTTTAATGCGTTTGAACATCATGTAAAAGAAAAGCATATTTGCTGGATTTTTAACTGACGAGTGTTTTAGTGAAATTCAAGTCCAATTAATATATTTTACTTTCTGTTAACAGATGGTTGTGAAAGTCCATGGAAGGGAAGAGAGCGGCAGGCAGGTGTTGGACGTGAGCTTCAAGATTATGAACGTAATCCAGCAGATGGATCTTCCAGCACTGAGGATCTGGTATTTGACCCTAATTTATTGAAGAATCAGATTGCAAATGTGGCTGAAAGAGAGGGAAAATGTGTGCAAGATTTAGTGGTGTCTGTGAAAAAAGACTCTGCAATGCAGAACTCAGTTGAAGAGAGAAGAGAAAATGAGAAGCAGTCTCTATCTAATGAGGATCGAGATACTTTGAATCTTCAATCAGAGCTTGATACCACATCTATAGAGCCAAAGAAAATGTCCCCAGCCATGAACCTAAAATTAGCAAAACTAACAAAGAAAAAATACTGTCCTCTAGTTGATTCAAGTACACCTACAGAACAGACCGCTTCATCACTTTCAGACTTTAACAAAGGTATAATCTCTTTGCAAGATACCAGTAGTTTAAGTCCTATCAACCAGACAGAATCTGGGAGGATAGCGCCCATACTGAATCATTCTAATTCCTGTAAGAGTACTCTTCCTTTTCTTCCATTTAAAGCCAACAGAACTGTGACTGTAATAGACCTTTCTGAAATATTGCCAGAAGAAAAAATTGTTCCCAGTCCTGAAATATTAACAGATGACAGCAGCACAAGTTATACAAACCTCTCTAAGCCTTTGCTTCCCCAGGAAGAGATGCACTTTGAAATAACTGAATCCTCAGGATATTTGCCAATGAATAACAAAACCACCTCTTCTCCTGTTGAGGTGGAAAACTTTACATCACCTGTCCACTGCGTCCAAAGACCTATTGAAACAAACAAAAATGCTGTATCTAGCCTAGACACCAAACCTGTATTTGGAAACAGTAACTTGAATCATAAACAACCCCAAATGAAGTCTTCCCCTGTAAATGAAAGTTGGATAAATAACAACATATACCAAAGTGAAGACAACCACATGAAGGAAAGTATGCTGTGTCTCAAGGAAGAAACCCAGGATGAAGTAAGTTAATTTGTAAATCCTAATACTTTATTATTTTTTTTAACATTATTTCTGTGAACAGTGTGTCATAGAAGAGCTGTGCAGTTGTGCGTGCCTCGTTATATGAAGTTAGGCACAATTAGCATAACTAATTATTACTGATGAGTTTGAAATCCTCAGAACTGCTCCATGCATTGCTGTAAAGTAGTGGTGCTTTGTTTGTCAAACAGCTGTCCTGCTAATCTTTCAGCTGACTTGCACTGCTATTACAGTTTGTGCAAAATTGTAAACTTTAACTATACAGTGAAAAGTAAAATGATCTTGTTACCAAAGATCCTTTAGTTCATTTTTTACAGACCGTGTACTGTACCTATAGGCCTACAGTAAAGATGAACGTATGACGATAGCATAACATTATATACAATAATATAGTGTGTGTGTGTGTGTGTGTATATATATATATATATATATATATATATATAAGTATAATAGTTTTTGGGATGTGGTGTAAATGTTTTTTATTTGCATATTTGACCATTTGAGAACCAGGTATGCACTTCATTCAGTTTGAAGACGTTGCTATTAATTTCAGTACTGTGCATCGCTGCCACCTGCTGGAAATGTAATGTATTCCAGCTAGAATCTTGTTATAAAACCACAACATGAGGCTTTACAAATGGGGTTTCCATGCGGGTCAATGTAAACGTGAAATGCGCTACGCGCACGTGCAAACCCTCTTAACGAGCGATTTAGTCCAAAACACCTACTTTTTTTACCGGTTCTCTCAATGTATGACATAAAAAAATTATTAAACGACACAGACTATGACAGAACAAATATATAGAGAACAATCCAAATTTCGTCGTGAAGACATATTTGGTGAACGGTATTTGGTATACGGGAATCAGTAGAATCTTGTTATAAAACCACAACATGAGGCTTTACAAATGGGGTTTCCATGCGGGTCAATGTAAACGTGAAATGCAGGCAGCCACTGATTCCTGAACACCTCATTTTGTTATTGACAAGAGTTTGTTCAGGATACAGCAGGCAGTGGCAATTTTGGGAACGAATTAATGCACTTCAGTCCGTTTCATCAGTATCTGCCACCTCCCTTTCAAGTGCCCAGTGAATTATGCCCTTGTTTGAACGGCAGCTGTTGGAGAATAACTGTAAAAAACACAACGTTAAAGTACACAAAGCAAGTGAGCGGCTTAAATGTCAATGAATAATTCCAATCCTTTTTTGATCCTAACTATGACAAAGACAAAAAACATGCGTGTCTGCCCTCCACGTTGATAAATAAGTTGCTAAAAAAGGTCCATGAGCCAGCTCTGTTTGCCCAGCACAGCACAACCAACGGGTTGTTGAAACTGTTGATGCCCTCAAACGAAACACCAAATAGGTTGGCAATGAACACTAAAACGTTTTATCGGTGTTTGAACTGTACACAATAAAACCCAACTAAAAGAAAGGAGAGAATCCCATTTTACACACAAGCATCTTACAATAACTAACACAACATAAACAAGTGGCACACAAACCTTCACTTAGGGTGTGTTAAAAGAAAGGAGAGAATCTCTGACAGCATAGATTGCTGCTGTCCAATTGAAACTGGTGGCTGAGGTAACCTTCACAGTTGCCAAGTCCCCTTATAATAAGCGGCATTGGGCTTGTTTTTGAGAGTCGCAGGTTGTAATTTGCATAAACACCCACTCTAACATGGGTTGTGCTTGTTTTGGGCTTGTTGTGAAAGGCAGTGCCACTTTTTTTTCTCGTGAGACTGTAACCTTCCCCTTCTGTCTCACAGGCAGCCACTGATTCCTGAACACCTCATTTTGTTATTGACAAGAGTTTGTTCAGGATACAGCAGGCATTGGCAATTTTGGGAACGAATTAATGCACTTCAGTCTGTTTCATCAGTATCTGCCACCTCCCTTTCAAGTGCCCACTACCCGTATTTGCCCATATCAGTAGCTGTCAGCCGTCCAGATGGGTAGGGTTTCAAAGCCAGGGTAGTATAGCTTATGCAGCACCACCTGATCCCCTACCCTTTCAAGTGCCCACTACCCATATATACCCAAGCGAGGTGTTGAACACAGTACCAGTCACAAGTTTGAGTACACTTGCTGAAAACTAGTTTTTTTTCATAATTGACTATGTTTTATGTCGTATACGTTTCTGGGAATACTTGAAAATGAAAACACATGTTAAAATATACAAAACAAAACATAAGGAGTATCAAAGCAATGTTCAAGAAAATTGTCTCTAAGTCTTAGATTCCTCAAAATAGCCACCCTTTGCCTTAATAACAGACTCACAAACACGAGGCATTCGGTTAACAAGTTTCAGCTGGAATTCACCCGACATGTCTTCCAAGCTCTTCTGCAGCAATTCCCAGAGATGTATGGCACTTGTGGGTAGCTTTGATTGACTGTTCTGTCCAGTTCGTCCCATACAAGTTCTATGGGATTGAGGTCTGGAGACTGGGCAGGTCATTAGATTGAGTTGTCCTTCTTCACCAGATAGTTCTTAAACAACTTTGAGGTTTGTTTGTTGGTCATTGTCTTGCTCGAGTAAAATAAACTGAGCGAACAGAAACACAAAAAAGCATTTTACATGAGATATTTTTCTCGAGTAAGTGTCTTGAGTTAAAAAAAAAAAAAAAAAACTTGCATGGAAACCCCATGGTGACATACTAGCTTGATAAACTGATGTATTATAGATAAATCCTTAAACTAACATGTGATCTATTTGGCTATGGTACTGTTTTATTTAGAACTATATGTAATATCTGAAAGATACAATTATATCTGTTTTGCTTTCAGTGGATATCGCTAAAGGACCTTCTCTCTCGTTGTGGTAGACCATTGTCAGTTAATGAACTGTGGGCTCTGTGTCACATATGCCTTTACACTCTCCAGACCTGCATAGATTTTCCAGGTACAGTGTATCTTTGTCATAGATTACTCAAATTCAATTCTGCAAAAAATGGTAACGAATGTATTATGAAAAAAAATAAAATAATAATAATAATAATAATAATAATAATAATAATAATAATAATTAAAAAATTACAATTTGACACATTTCATAGAAGGTTATCATATAACACTGAATGATAAAATAGAGAATCCATGAGATGTATAAGAAATATAATATGACCTGTTGTGTGTATTTATAATATAATATTTTCTTATATTTAAACAGCCTATTTATGCCTGGACTCAGTTTATGTTGGTTGTGATGGCGAACTCCTTTTTTTAACTCCAAAAAACACAGGTAAAGTGAGAACTTGAAGGTATTTGGTCAACTTTGTTTCCTCTTCAGAAGATAAGTACTGTACTTCAACTTCTTAGATTTCTTTTTCTTCACTATGTGTTTTTTTTTTTTTTTTTTTTTTAGTTTTCTTTGCTTCAGAACACTAATAATAAAACTGCATAACATGGAGGCTACAATATGAAGCATATCAAACAATATGTAACAGTAAAGTCACATTGATGTATTGATTGGTAATGTCTAAATGATAAAAAAATATATATTTCAATTTCATTAATAAAAATAGGTCATGAGGTAAAACTTCAAAGGTTAGTAAGTGACCCTTACCAATTGGTAAAGCCTGATTCATTCTGATGTATAACTTTTTCATCATTATTTCATCATCTGCATCTATTCTTAGCTACCTGTGATTCATTTTACTTGGCACCAGAATTTCAAGAACATGGCATCGTTACTGAGAAGGTTTGTTTTTTTTTTTATAAAATAATTCTCAGTTAGTTTTCTTTTTGTTTTCTAAAGCTCAAAAATGACTGTCTTTTCCCAGGTTTGTGTCTATGGTGTGGCAGCTATTCTCTGGGCGGCCGCAAAGTTTAATTTTTCACCAAATCAAAAGTTAGCATTGCCAAGAACGTTAAAGAGGCTGCTGCTTGAGATGGCAAAAAGAACTCCTATTCAGAGACCATCTATTGCTGCTGCACAAAAGGTAGTTATTATCACTTCTTAGTTTGTTCTTGTTAGGCTAGTAAATTTTAAAAATTACGGATATTTACAGAACGCTCTGTTAAAACCATGCGGGTGCATGTCTCTGCATAACATTCTACAAAGTAGTTGACTAGTATGTACATAATAAAAAGGTTATTGCAGATTCCACATTTGACTTCTCAGCATTTTAAATGCAAGCCTAAGATATAACATGCAAAATAAAAAATATATAAAAAATAAAATCCTGTGATATTAAAATTCTCATGTCAGATTGCAATTTATTTAATCCAAAATGTACATTCTGAGTAGCTCAACTAAATATTAGCTTGACTTTGACTGTCCCTGCTCTGTTTATTTATTTTTTGTTGCTTGCATTTTTTTCACTTGCAAATTTTACAGACCTGCAGCGATTATCTGTTTCATCAAGGGACCAATGCCAAAAAGGTTTGGGCGGAGCTGAACAGCAGTATTCACCAGGTTTTTTTTTTATTTTTTATATAATCACATTATTTAAAATATGTCACCAAATTATTCTGTTTTTTTCTTTTACTGGATCCTGCCAAGTCAACACAGTGATATTTCAAAAGTAAATTTACAGTATAATCGTAAATCTCGAGAAACTACTCACTTCTAAATCTTTTGTAGTCATTTTTGTATTACTTTAGTATAAATACATGTTAATTTGGATTCATATGTTGTTTTTTTCTGACTTTCTGTGAATGAAAAGACACAAATTTGCCCGTTTTCCCATTGGAAATAGTGATATTTTGAAATATCACTGTCCTGGTCACAAAAGCAAAGTTTGTGGGGAATAATAGCCATTTTCTATACTTTTGAGGCATAAGCAATTAGGAAATAACACTTACTACCCAGGAACAAAAATTGTGTTACATAGTGTAATCACTGCAAGAGCGTCTGCATTTTTTATATTGAACATTTTAATACTGTAGTGCTACTTTGGATGCTATGTTAATTTATTATTTCGTGTTGTGTTTTCAGACTGGACACTCCAGTTTCTTACTTACAGAGATTATGTAGAGCCATTAATTTTAGTGGACCGAAAATTTTATGTGTTTATGTATCTTTGTGAATCTACCAACTTTTATTCTAGCGTAACCTACAAACATGGTTTTTCATGATGTGGTTTTGCACTGCACACTGTAGCTTTAAAGTTTAATGTTTGTTTTGTGAAAAGATTTGAAATGACAAAACAGTGGACATATTGCAGCATCCTTGAATTGTATTTCATCAGTCAGTAAATATGTTAACTGCATATTAATATACCACACACACACATTGGCCTTAATGAAAACTTTACACCCCTGGGCACTGACTTGGCAGAATCCGGTATTATTATCAAATTGGTTTAAACAAAAAAGCTTCCTTTTTTAAAATCAAAACAGTAGTAGCATATACAGGTGCTGGTAGTGATTCCGTAGCAGCAAAGTGAGCAATTATATTTGATGCATACATGTATAATTGATTGATTTTAGAATTGCAGTTATAATGTAGATATGAGTTTATAATGTTCTGTGGTAGAGTAGCATTGCCATCAAGGCTGGCCAGTGACAGTAAGAGCAAACACAGAGGTAGAAGACTGCAGTTCAGCACTGAGCATTTTTATTAAATAACAAAGACAAACAAACGATTTAAACTAACAAACAAACCCACACCCAAGCTGTACTATCACCGGACAGAGACAGCGTGCACAACCTGCTGCTCGCAGCCCTTCTCCTAAACTGAAGAGACAGCGTGCACAACCTGCTGCTCGCAGCCCTTCTCCTAAACTGAAGAGACAGCGTGCACAACCTGCTGCTCGCAGGCCTTCTCCTAAACTGACCAAACAAGCAAAGGATCTGGCTCCTCTTTTATACAGGTGGCCATCCCCAAATTGGCAAGCAGTTCACCAATTTGGCAATGGACACATTTCTGCAGGGATGGGATTTTAACCCCATTCCTGACAAACTTTTAAATTCAAAATATACATACCTTTATTTATAATACAAACACACAATCAAACTATATTTACAAATTACCTGTGCAAGGCCTCAGCCCTGACACATGTTCATGTAAGTTTTATTTATTTGGCAGATGCCTTTATAAAGAACTAGAATACTTCCTGTTACACCCTCAGTCAAGTATGTTTTGAGTTAGGAAAGGTACAAGATACTTAAAACTCTTTCCATAATGTTACACAACTTATTTAATATCCAGTTATGATTCAGTTTGCATTCAGAATACAGGGTGTTCAGATATATGTTTTAGACACGTTTTTAAATGTTAGTGTGTGAAAACTGCATTAGCCTAGGCCTGAAACATTAAAGACTTAAAGTAATTATCAGGTTTATTTTCTTAGACATTCAAACGGGACGGTGTAGTAAAACCTCAAGAAGCTGCTGATATTAGGCATATTCCAAGTCAACATGAGTCTTCATGTTTCAAGACAGGTAATATTGTGGTTATTATATTGTGATGGGCCAGCTATATCTAATTTGTAATTGTAGTATTTTAGTGCTGAAATGCCACTGCCATTTGTATATTATTAGTGTTATTATTATTATTATTATTATTGTTATTATTATTATTATTATTACCGCAGTAGTCGTGTTATTAATATTATTGTTGTTGTTAATAACTACTACTGATTATTATTATTATTATTATTATTATTATTATTATTATTATTATTATTATTATTATTGGTGTAAATATTTAACTGTTTTACTTGCCCCTTTGCTTTTTACTTGACAGGATTTGTGCCGATCGCTGGTGAGAACAAGCTGACTGCTATAAAGGGTCCAGTTCCTTGTCTGTATTCTGTAAACGGCTCTTCCAATCTGCCTGATGCCTTCTTGTCTTCAGCAACCCACTTCAGACCTATAATCCTCACACAGAACACAGAGACAGCAGGGTAATGCTACTTTTTTGTTTAGTGGTAGAATCAGTAGAAACATGTAATGTATCATGAGTAAATGTCCATTCTATTTAAAAAACATAAAAGCATTGACTGCATAGTGCTTCTAAATATATGGTATTATCTCAGTATATTTGGAAGCAGTCAAGAATCTGGCATTTGACAACTGGGGCTCTGCCATGTCACTAGACACCAGTGGGACACTGAGTTCTGTTAGTGATGTTTGTGTTGAAAAGTGTAATCCACAGTTATAAATATAGTAGGTAGCTCAAATACAACAAATAATACAGTAACTCCTTATTTTCCAGGACTCCAGACCCCCCCTGCCCATGTAAACTGTAATAATGAAATATTATGCATTACCTGTCTAAGGTTCACTTTTAAGGTGCATTGCCTGCATTTCTATGCTTCTAACCTTTCTGAAGGCATTGAATAACATAATAACATTGTTATGTTTATTTTCTTCTTCTTCATTTTACTACCAAAAGTGAACATAAAACTTCTAGTGCCAAACAACAGGTGAAAGCCATAAAAAAAGAAATCCTGGAAAAGAAAGGACTGGTACTTGTGAGTGACATTGAAAACGATGTTAATGAGAACGTGATCAATGAAAGACAGCAGAACTCCCAAAACAGCACTTTAAGGCAAAACTGTTCCCCATCATCGAAGAAAAACACTTTGGTCAATTCCGAATCTTTTCCAGTTCTCCTAAGCTCTTCTGGGTGCACAGACGATGAAAAAAAGAGTGTTCCAACTGCAGCTAGTAGTTCACGCTCTTCAGCTGCTTCAGTATTACCTGGTAGCCCCATTGTTAATAATTTTTTCCTTAGACAGGATCCAAAAACTGGACTAATAACTTTATTACCTGTCCAAGTAGCCATACCAGAGCAGCTCCCAGGCTTGGAGTTTAGCATAGAACCTGGGTCAAGCTCACACCAAAAGCGGTCTTCCCTCCTTGGAGAAAGCAAAAACATAGACAAGGTTGTGATGTCTGCCAACCCAAAGATCAATCTTTGTGAGACCTCTGATGGCAGTGGTCATTTAATTACCCCAGTGAATCACTACCATGCTGTCAAAGAAAACGCAGCTGCTGTTGAAAGGTCTACGACTTCCTCACCCATCTCTTCTGTAACTCAGGACATTCCAAGAATACTCTCAAAAGGTCACACTGCCAAAAATGAAGCTAGACCAGTAGAAGTTGTGGATTCTTTTGTAGATTCTTGTGGAGATCTAACAATGACACATCCATTTGGTTCAAGTTTATCTTTAGACCAAAGGAGCTCACCCCTGCAGAATGTTATATGTCTTATTAAAGAGGAATTTGCATTTGATGGCTACCTGGAAAATGGAGTTGAAGATCTTGCAATGGGTAATGCTTTATGTTTATTCAAATATATTTATTAAGCATTTTTTTTGCCTTGCACATAGGGAAAGTGATTTATCCATTTTTAATTTAAGGATTTTTGTTATTAATAATAATAATATAATAATAAAATATAACATTTTAAAGATTTTTTTTAAAAGGCTTATTTTGCTGTATTGTATATGCCAGCATAGTCTTTAAAACATTAAGTATCTTTGTTTTCCTTTTCAAAAGGAGAGTACATCCTCTCTCTAAACGAACTTCAGTTCGGCACATTTTGCAATGCAGTATCTGAGAAATTCTGTGACCTGTACTGGGATGAAAGATTACTAGAGACACTGTACAAAGTTGTCAATGGAAAACATCCTCAAACTTCTCGGTAAGTCAGTCATCTTTCTTACTTTTTACTCAGCAATGGGAATCATTGCTTGTGCTTAAAAGCTTGTGTTCCTTATTTCACATTTAAATGTGTTTTTTTTATATTCAATAATAATAATAATAATAATAATACTAATAAATAAATAACACATTATAGGTGTCATTTATTATGAAATGATCATTGGTGTCTCCAGTCGATCACCTAATAAAAGCACTGCTGCTTGAACAGCACAGTGAGCCTTGAGATCGAGAGTCTGCTTGTTTGAATCTTGAGCTGCACAGTGTGCCATGAGATCGAGAGTCTGCTTGTTTGAATCTTGAGCTGCACAGTGTGCCATGAGATCGAGAGTCTGCTTGTTTGAATCTTGAGCTGCACAGTGTGCCATGAGATCGAGAGTCTGCTTGTTTGAATCTTGAGCTGCACAGTGTGCCATGAGATCGAGAGTCTGCTTGTTTGAATCTTGAGCTGCATAGTGAGCCATGAGATCGAGAGTCTGCTTGTTCGAGTCTTGAACTGCATAGTGAGCCATGAGATTGAGAGTCTGCGTGTTTGAATCTTGAACTGCATAGTGAGCCATAAGATTCAAGCAGGGTGCTCAACATTGGGGTTACGGAGGTAACCATCTGGTTGCTCTTCGTTGATCCTTACTGGTTAGGTGCCCAACATGTCCAGAGGGAGACTTGGGCATTTTAGTGTGTTGAAAAACAAAGGTGGAAAAGATAGATAGATTGATAAAATACCTTATTCCTTCGAATTTAAGACGCACTTTTTAAACCAATTTTTTTCCTCAAAAATGGCCTGCATCTTAAATTCGAGTATGGTGTTGCGTGTATTGAAAACGTGACTGCCCGAGTACACCAACAGGAACGTTACTGACTGCCTGAGAAAAGACAAACAAAAACCTTACTGTCTGATATCGAATCATCCATGACATGCAGGCAGCCATTATCAAAGAAGCGCCACTAGCTTCCTGAAGAATTCGAAGAGGAGCTTTTACAGTTTCCGCGTTTCTAACAAACAGTACCAGCTTGAACAGATCGGAAATGCTGGTTAAACCCCTGTATTTTTCAACATGCACTACCACAATTTACAAAAAGAGAGAAAAACAGGTGCAAGTAATCAGGACTGGAAATGAGAAGCAGCGTATAACTATAATGCTCTGGCTCTGTGTGTCAGCAGAGGTCTGCAAACTGCCTCATTTTCTTATATGCGTAATTGAGATTGTATGGTTGTTAATGCATCTTTATGTGATGTTTTCCTCAAATTGAGGGTAGGAAATTTGGGCTGTGTCCTGAATTCGAATGAATGTGGTACTCCTTTTGAATTTGAAAAGATTTACTCATTTAAAAACTCTGTCAAAGCTTTGTCTTTGTCTGTTAAAAGGGAATCTGGAATGGGTAATGCATGCTATTAGCATTTTAATTTCTTTTCATGCAAATCTTTAACAATAGCCTCTTAATGTGAAGGGTTTATGAACAACATGCATAAAAGCATAACATTTAAAACCCAGTAGCATTTGCTTCAGTACATCATTATATTGTACATTAGGTCCCTGTGGTAACAGCTACTCTTGTGCGACTAGCTTGATGAAATATTTTGGTTACTACATACAGTGTGTGTATTACCAGCTCTACCAACGTGTGTAACCTTTTGGATAGAAGGGCTTTATTTTAGAGAAAATAAAATAATTTAGGCAACGATGAATTGTTGCAAACTTTTTCACACCGTTTCACATACGGGAACAGTGCAAAGTTAAAGGTACTTTTTTTTTTAGCAGTTCTGGTGCTTCATTGTACTAAATTGTGACTACTTTTTCTATTCAGGATCTATTCCAAATCTGTTTTAAGCTTTGACAGTTCTGCCCCTGTGAGCAGAAAGCAAAGAAAGTCTCAAGATATTTGTGAGAAGAGTCCCATTGGTCTGCAGAGAATTGTATCTCTGAACCAGAGACAGCTTCCCGGACAGTTGCCATCCCTACCAGCAACTGAAACCTTATATTTACCAGATGAAAGGTGCACTGAGAAAGGAACAGAGACCTCTGGCAGTGCCAGTCCAGGTATCAGGCTATTTTAAACTGCATTGCTTCATTCAATAACAACAACACTCACCTTTTCTGTTTTCTTCCTATTTTCTTTACTTCAAGACATATTTATTAACTTAGAGTCTGTAAATAAATCACTAACTATACATTCAGACAAGCAACAGCATGTCATATTATAATGTTGCATACTGGTTGCTTATTTACTGTAATTCAATTGACAGATATTTGTATAAATATAGGTATTTTACTGCTTAGATAATTGAATAAACCCTGTTGTTTCTGTTTCTCATTCTGTTACATTAAAGACTGGAGCAAACATATAATATAAAGTATAATCCACAATTTCAGATCATATGTTTTTGTGACTTTCTAGTATTATTTATTTATTTATTAGCAAATTTGAGTGATAATGCTTGGAATAGCCTACCCATACTTGAGCTGAAAACCAAGATAAGAAACCAAGTCAACCCCCTTATTACAAGGCAGTCTGAAAGTATAGGTCTGGTTTATTACCAGTTACGATTGCGACATGTTTTTCTTTCCTGACAAAAACTTCAAATAGTTATCTTCAGATATTTGTTTTTCACCTTTACTAATATAGTTAATTTCCATAGAAAGGCGAGTAGTACATTTTGGAAAAGATCTGCACAAATCGGGAATGCCAATAATAAAGTAAGGAAGGAGACAAAAATAATATGTAAATGAAAGTTTAATAGAAACCTGTAGTGTGGGAAAATATGAAAAATGTTTTAGGTCGTGACGTCCATCTCTGCAGGTGTTGGTTGTCTAGGTAACTGACATTTGAAGCAGCGCTAAGAAACTAGCTGTTTTACTGAGCAAAGGTGGACAGTTGAATCTCACATTGTAAAGTTAAGAAATGTGAGGTTATGGGATGCATTTGTTACATGTTTTCTATTTTGCTAGCAGTGTCAGACAAGGAATCCCTCCCTGACACAAAGGCAGAACTACCCTGGAAAGATACGTTTGATGAGATGGACTTGAAAGATCTTCATCCAGAGAGAAATCCTGAGCCCTCACCTCTGTCTGGAAAAGATGAATATGTTTCAAGCAGGGCTTGTACTTCAAGGGAAAAGGATCAGCTCAGCCTAGGTTATACAGAGGAGACTGAAGATACTGATTCTGTGAACTTTGAAAGAATGCCTGAAAATAGCCGTTCTTCATCTCCCTTTCAAACAAATGTTCGAAAGTGCAATCCAGGCTGGACTAGTGTGTTTTACGGGGCTGATTGCTTTGGGGAAGAGGTTCTGAATTACGTGAAGAAGCTCGGGAGGAGAAATGAGGCACCGTGCATGGATGTTAAAATGTTGGTAAGTAAAGTGTTTTGTTATTGAGACAGACAAGCAAGAATATTAAATGGTCTGTGTCTGGGAAGAGAGGAAAGTGTATGCTAAATATCAAAAGGTCATTCTGTCCTGTTTTATCTGTGGAGTTTGTCATAGTTTTCTCTTTTTACTAATTCTGCCTTTAAATTAATAGATTGTTGAATATATTCCTATTAGTGCACCATGCATTCTCTTTCATATATATATATATATATATATATATATATATATATATATATATAATTAAACAGGTAATACAACTGCATTATAAAGTTATGGTATTTAAAAGGTTTCACTTTCCTAAATCTGTCTAATTTTCAATATTCATTTTTCTGCAAACTATATTAAATGGAGAAGTCTGTCATAGAACAAGACCTTAACCAGGTATGTTGTTCAGAGTCTTTATTCACAGCTGAGATGCTTATCATATTGTGTGCATTTGTACATTGCACATTATAAAAGCAGATAGTTGCAATTGTAAGCAGGGGTTTATCTGAATAATATATATAGATAAAACATTTGAAATTTCCATTCATGATCCTAGTGTTTACAGTACATTGTCTGAAAGGATTATCAAAGTCTATTTAAAACAAAAAAAAAAACTTGTTTAGATAAGGTTATCACTACTGTTGCATTTAAAGGGTTTATAGATTAATCATGCCTGTCATGCACTTTCATTTCTTTACCCAGAAACCCAGTGCACTTTAAAGTTGACACATTGCTGTAAAGTCAAATACAAGAAATAGTAAAAGTGGTAAGGATCGAGTAGTTCTGTAAGGCTGAAAATCCAGACAGGGTAAAGCTCGCTGTTTCAGTAGAGCCTGCTCATTGTATATAATGGGTGTAATGTATCGGCCAGTGACTGACTTACTCTGCATTGACAGAACATTCAAAAGGGGTGTACAAGAACAGAGATTTTCATTCGTCAAGCAGAAAAAAAGGAAAAATACACGAATGCTGTATTTACATATTTTTCGGCGGATTAAACATAGTTTGAAAACTAACATTCAAGGTCCAATCAGGTTAAAGAAAATCTCTGATACATTTTAAAATACCTAATAGATGTTGGCATGTCGTTTTTGTTTACTCTTGAAATGCGTGTTTACTAGAAATATACAATAAAATGGCTTTTGCAGAGGACAACTGTCCTCAATGTTTGGAAAAATGATCAAATTCAGATTATTTGGAATAATCTTACTGTATAACTTGATCAAAAGTATTTTTGCGTCTTATAAGGTGACAGCTGCCTTGTTGTGAAACACTTGAACACTGTTGCCTAGGCACACAGCTCTCAGTGATGTGTCTTTGAAACCAAGGAGATGAAAGGGAAATTAGATACATGGCTGCTGGTTTATCAGATTATACATTTCTTTGTGCAAGCTTTAATATATAATTAAATTAAACAACTCACCATACGGTTTGTGCATCGCCATGCTTTGTTCATTGGCATTTTCATTATTGTTACTGTATATGTAATATAGTTCTGTAATAAAGCAGGGGTCCTTCTACATTGTTTCACGCTGTATCAAGATTTGCATTTCATAAAAGATGAAGACATGAGCTTTAGTCTACTGTACTTTACCTTGATTCTTAGTTTTATATCAAAATGAATTGATTGCCTGTCATATCCTCATTCTTGTACATTATTGCACTCTAATTGTTTTAAAGAGAACACTTTACAGAACAGACGTTGTCAACTGTAAAACAAAAATGGTCATTTTAACAAATTGAGGACATGACATCTGTTAGATGTAAACCCAACTTCAAAAGATATTGATTTCTGCAGCCATTGAGAAAGATCAAATGGTCCAAATGGCAAGGTGTAGGCTACTGTAGGCTGAGTTTAATTCATATACAGTGCAGTTGCCAAATTGTAGCAAGAAACTGTTTTGTAATTGCTTTAGGGCTGTTATAATCTACACAGTGATTCCAGAGTAATATAATCCAATCACTTTCTCCAGGAGCTTCAGCAGCAGTTGATGATGGAGTCAAAGAATCTAAAAAAGACCAGAACATTCTACCAGAAACTCTTGCACCAAGACAGACGAAACAAAGGTAAAACAAATTGCCTTTACTTTTACGCCTTTTATTTACATGAATAACAAACTAACTTGTTTGCAAACAGTTCCATTGCAGTTTATAATAAATTGGTTTACTGGTTTGTTTTCTTCATAACATTTCACTTTGTATAGCATACTATTGACAAAGCCATTGCTGACTGCATTTACTGTGTAGACATGAATTCCCCCTTTTTTTTTTTTTTTTTTTTTTTTTTTTTTTATAAAAGGTTCTGAAACCAAAATGTTACCTAAACTGAAAGGCCAATTGGAAGAAATGAGATCCAAAGTAGAATTTCTGGAATTAATTAAAAAATACCTGGAGGTAAGAAAAGCAAAATGTGAAACAGACCTCAGTCTGATCTTTCATAAGTTGATGTTGTTGTATAACTATTGTAGTTAGCCTTGGTAAATATCATGTTTCTAGTGTATCCTTGTATTTTAAACCATTAAGCGATGTTCATTGTTTTAAATGTGTCAGTGGTTTTCCTGCACATTATATTTTGCATGGTGTGTTTTATCACTAGATTTTGTGTATGGAGCAGTGGGGTCTGGACATCTCCCTCCTCCCTTCCCTGGCAAACTCTGGATCAGGGGCTGCGACTTTGAAACTGAATCCTTCTGAAGACAACTCACTGCTAACTTTCCAATCGGTGAAAGTAAGCGGCAAAATCAGCCAAAACAAAACAAGAATGGTACAGGCGGGAACACCACTTGGACTTATGTGCTACCTTTATGCTAGGTAAACAGCATGCCATGTGCTTAAACTAGTTGCACTAAATTATGCCTAGATCAATATGCACAGTAAGTAGAAACACACTGCATGTGAGTGTGACTAGTTTTTCTCATTACGTTTCACATCACTGTGGCTAGACAATATATGTGATATTACTATGTATTTGGTCTTGGTATGAGTATTTCTGTATGCTATTCTAGTTTTGGATGAGCTGCGCAGAAGGTCCTTTTGTGTCTCCTGTATGCCTGATGTTGTGTTTCTTCTGCTTCTTCTGTTCCTACGCTTACAGCAGCCAGCAGCAGCATACACCAAATCTGAACTCCCCAACAGAAATGCAATAAATTCGCAACTCATAATCACTGTAAATGAAGGCATAATGGTTGAATAGTAAAACAGTTCAGTGCATGCTGTGAATCTGTGAATCTCAACAAATGTGCATTCTTAAATATTTCTATTTATACATCTTAACTCTGAGCATCCAGTCATATAATGCCATTTTATCACACTTATCTTGCTTTAACATTTCTAACCATGTTTGTTTCATGTTTCAAATAATTTTACCATGGAGAAATGCATCCCACACTTTCATTTCAAGTTTAATTCTGTCAGCATTGTTTTAACAGAAGGTTATTAACATGTTAATGTCTGTCCACAGGTATGCATTTCTGGATGGTTACATTCAACAGTTCCTTTACACATTTCGTTATTTCTGTACACCAAAGGAATTTCTTCAGTTTTTGATTGATAAATTGAACAGTGCAGTCAGGTATGTTGCTGGTACTGTAATAGACTGTAAACCAGGAATGGGCAACTCTGACCCTTCCAGAACAGGTCTTTTGTTTTAAGCATGTTTGATTTAACCTTTAAACCTTCATGCCTGCTGAAAATACAGGTTTCTTTCAAAACTACACATTTGAAATCTACTTAAATGATGTGGACAATGTATGTAATTATTTTGTTAGCTACAATCACTTTAAAGCATCTGACTTGCAATGGCAAGTACTTCTGAACTTGTTATTTAAATCTGCAGCTCAAGCCAAGGGTACTCTTCTGATTGTGCAAAGATATACAACCGCACATTAGATCTACTGCAAGCATGGGTTGAAGACTGCTACCAAGTGGACTTTGTGCCTGATTCCAATCTCTTAAACACACTGAAAGATTTCATTTCAGCCAAGGTATGCATTGTAAAAGATTCCAAAAATGTATTCTGTTTGAACATTTTTTGAGTTACGTTACACTGTACAAATCCTATTGTATGAACACTGAAACTGACATCTATATTTGCCAACAACATTTGACCATGGTCGAATAATGTGCATGAGAACACTTTTAAGCATTTAACTTGGCAAACATATATATATTTTTTATTTATTAATAAGTACACTTGTCATTTTTAGGTCCTTCCATTGGACAGTCGAGGTGAGCATTTACTAGCATTGCTACACAGTGCCCCTAAGAAAAAGAGGTCCCACAGTGAACCAAGTGAAGATGACACAAAGTCAGTTCATTCCTTGTGCAGAAAAATATCAACTGAGGAGACTTCTAGAAAGGTCTGTAGTATTGAGAAAACTTCATTAAAACTGTGAATAGATAAAACCCCTGTTTGATGAAAGAATCTTTCTAAAATGGACGATGCTTAATGATAATGGTAATTAAACATATATTATTAAAACTGATTGTGTAGTTGCAGGATCTTGTTTTGTTATTGAAACAATTTGACTACATATAAGACCATGTCAGTTATAAAAATGAAAGTGTTTTATTGTGTTTCAGAGTTTTCACTTGAGAATGTCTAAAGGTGGAGAAGCAATTAGTCCAGTGCAAAAAGAACAGTATTCTATTGCAGCAGCTTTGCCCAGACCCTGTTACTCTTCTCTCATTGACGAGCTCTCAAGTTCATGTCTGAGAACAGAAGAAAACTATCCATTATTTCAAAGTGAATATAGCACACAACAGATTGTGCACCAGCTTACTTTGGTTCAGCAGGTGTGTATCTGTGTTATGGAAAAAATATACATATTTTAAAAGTATCATTTAGACATCAGTGGCCTTTTGACAGAATTTAGTTTACAGAAGTGTAAATAATGTCTGAACAATTACCTAAAAAGGCATCATAAGAAATCACTACAAGAGGGCGCTATAATCCTTCAATTAACTTCTGAGTTGCGAAACTGCTGCTTATAATTTTCAACAAGAAGTAATACACAAAATAAAATAAAAGGATATATTTTAAAAGTTGTTGATATTTTGTCAAAGTGCATCTCCTTTTTCATGGAAAAGCAGATGTGTGATTCTCTGTAATGTACCATTTCAAAAATATAGCTTTTTTTATTCTTGGGCGCAGTAATCATTTGCTTAAAACACACGTTATGCAATGATATTGCTACATTATTCATCAATAATACCTGGTATCACATTTTCATTTTTGTATCATTAGGAAATGTTTCAAGAATGCCACCCGGTTCATTTTCTTAATTCAAGAGCACTTGGTGTCAAAGACAAAACACTACATATTACAAAGTGAGTATACTTTTCAACCTTCTCCTCATTATGAAGGCATTTAAGCCTTTCCTTGTCTTACTGCTTGGTGAAGAGCCCATTTGTTTTTTCATGACCAAAACCCCCCCCGTCCCAAAAAAAAAAAAAAAAATGAGGTGAGAATAAAGATTGTCCGAGCTGTAGCTACAATTATATGAGGGTGAACTGAATTGCTGAGCGTAGTTTTACACTTATGTTTATTTTTTCTCAGAACTTTTGGTCAGGATACTTTGCCACTAGAGGGCAGCAGCCTCTTTGCTTCAGAACCTTCACAAAACAGATACCTGCTGCAGCTTCTGAGATACGGAGACAATGTCAGTAGCTGGGTCTCTGCTGAAATTGTCATCTGTGATACTCCAAAGGTAGCTATACACATTGAGTGTCCTCGTGTTATAATAGTGTTGTAAAGTATATATGCCAAAACTCTAGTCTTGATTTAACAAAAGTGGAGGATCCCTCTGAATGCATTTATGTGATTAGATTAACTTTTTACATGACATGTTTTTGCTACATAAAATATGGTATGGAAATAATTACGAAAAATAAATAACATTTCCTTTTATGCATTTGCTTTTATTTATTTTGTTTAGGCACAGGCTGGATTACTGTCAACATTTCTCCATGTTGCAAAGCTTTGTTTCGAATTAAGAAATTTTGCCACAGCAATGCATATCCTTTGTGGACTTGAAAACATAATAGTCAGACAGTTACCTGTAAGTCATCCATGTTTATTATTACAATGTCATGACTTTATGTTAAAAAAAAAAGGAACACTTTTTTTTGTATTTATGCTTTTGGCCTGTTTACCTGGAAGGTGGACATGCATATAAGGTTTCTATAACTCTGTGATGGTAACAGAATAATGTTGATTATTAATAACTGGGGGACAAATGCCTTTTATGTGGCTTTTGTATGCACTATTGACAAATGGATTCAAAAGACACGATTAAAACAGTCTGTGCCATAAAACAGTTTATACCCAATAGCTAATCACTGCAGCATGTGTTCACATTTACTCGTGACCCTATTGATGTTTTTTTTAATTGTTTTAGATAATACAGTTTCTTAATATTGTGATATTTTGTTCTATTACAAGTGGAATCTCTCTAGCATTCGTTTTCGAAATCCAATTCCTGTTATCCTTACCAGCAGCCTGACACAGAGTCCAGTGAATGAGTTGGTTGAAGATTGCCTTTTATAATCTGTAATGTTCCTGTTACCAATCAAACCTATTGAACTCTTTAATATTACTGGTGATTGTCCTGTTTCCATTGTGTTAAGGCATGGAAGAACCTTTCTTCAAAAGTTTCTGAAATCATGGAGGAGCTGAAAGCTGTTCAGGTATTCTTTTGTTTATTTACCCTCTGTTAGGTTTTTTAACACACATCAATTAGTTTAAATAGATTTCTTGATATCATGTATTATATCAATCCAAATTCACTACTTAATAGTTGAAGCATTTGTGATGAAACCTGGGAAGAACCCTTTTCTGAAGTTGAGTGTTTCACAATCTGGATCTACAAGATGTGTCTGAATGCCACTCTTGGACAGGATATACTAGTGATTTTTTGTTCCTTTTTAATCACTGAAGGTGTTCTTGAAAAGTGATAATCTATGTTTAATGGAAGGAGACAGATTTAAAAAGCTACCAACCATCCCTTCAGCTCACCTTCTGGCCATGCATGTTCAGCAGCTTGAAATTGGTGCATTGACAATGGCAAATGGTGCCTATAAATGGCCTAAACTCAGGTAAGTTATTTACATTAATGTTGCTGTGACCACAGCTCTTGTAACTGCTAATATATCATAAACCACTTGAGATGCCAACCTAACATTTGTAATGTTGTGGAAATTTCTTAGGGAAAATCCAGTGACATCGTTCACTTTGAGCTATGGCTTCCATAGCACGGCTGTGTGATATCCACAAGACCTAATGCTAGTCACTTGTTACTCAGTACACAACTGTAATCTATTATTTTATTAGTCAAGTTGATTTGTAGGTATTGAGCAAGAAAAAAAAAATAAGCATTTTGTGTCGCTATTTTAAAAAGCTTACGTTTTGCACTGCCTCTGCCTCAGCCTCAGATCTCAGAGTCTGTGTGAAGCAGTGACTTCATAAATGTTCTGGTGACCATGACATTGACCTATTATGGCTGCCATGTTATAAGGTCATGTGATTTCTAACTTTCTGGGGTATGGTGTTAGAACTCTGAATTATTTAGTATTTGGTACACAACTTTATTCTATATATATATTTTTTTTCAATTAAGCTAAGCGTTCACTGTTTCAGTGCACCCATTTCTGTTTGCAACAAACCACGGTTTATGCAAAATGTATTAATTTAATACTACACTTAACATATTGCATCTTTTTTTTTTAAAGGAATATAGCAAAGGTAGTGAGCCAGGTTCATGCTTTTCAAGAAAATGTGTATACATTTGTTCCTGACTTGGATCTGCAAGCTTACCTGAGACATCGCATTGCCCAGTTCTGCCAAGCTGACATTCCTCTTCTTGCTGCAGAGAACAACACTAATTTTCATCAGATACCGACGGAGAAGCATTCTCGAAAGATTCACGACACATTACGGAGAATGAAGGCAACATTTCAGTAACTTCCACTGTTCAAAGATGTTTTTGAGATCATTTGCATTAAAACTTATCTGTGACTTGCAGACAGGGAGACAACCCACCTTTTAAACCAGCTATACTTCTTGCTATGTCTAATTTACATTTAAATTGGCAGCCCCTATTCTATATTTATGCCTGCTAAAATGACATATACTTGTCTGTGGTTTTAAGTGGCTTCTGTCACCCCATTACCTCCATGTAGTCATTGTTATTTCTATGTGGATGGAGGCTCTAACTGTTCCACAGACTTGTCCACTAGCCAGTCAGGCCAGCAATGTGGGTATATAGACTAAGGGCTCCTAAACAAAGAGAACAATGACAAAGTTTATTTTCTTTCTGTTACCGCCCCATGTTATGTTATGTTATGTTTTAGATGTGGATAATATTTAAGTCTGCTTACTCGAATAGAATAGTTTATTCTTTATTTCTGTTTTTTTTTATTTTTTTTTTTTTTTTTTTTTTTGTACTACGTTAACTTATTTGTGGCTTGCATACAGAATAATGTAATGTACAGTTAATACAGTTTTCAAAAATCACAAGCCTTCACTGTAATCATGTTCTCCACTATATGAAACAAATATAGAAAGTATACTTCTATTTCAGAATGTGCTAGAGTAGAATGTGAGTCCACTCCTAATGTCACTTTCCACTTATATATACACACTCAATGTGCTCTCTCTCTCTCTCTCTCTCTCTCTCTCTCTCTCTCTCTCTCTCTCTCTCTCTCTCTCTCTCTCTCTCTCTCTCTCTCTCTCTCTCTATATATATATATATATATATATATATATATATATATATATATATATATATATATAGGTCAAGTAAATTAGTTCTAGATACATTGACAAAGGCTAGTAGAAAACCAATGAAAAAATTCAATTTATAAAGCACCTTTTATGTCACAGAGACTCAAAGCGATAAGGTGGCAGCTGGGCAGGTCTTTAGAGGAGACTTGCTTAGGATCACACAGTAAATCTGTTTCAGTTAGGGTTAGAACTCTGCTCCAGTTCTCTAGAACTAATCACCAGCCTACCGCCAAGGAATTTAATGAAGACATCTCATTTGCTGCAGATACCAGACAAAAAATAAGTAAAAATACACTCAATAGTCTGTAAAGATAAAGTGTTAAATACATTTCTGCAGTTTACTTCTGCTCTTTCTGATTCCAGACATTTGCTGAGTACACTTTAACTATGTTTACAGTTCTGATAACAGCAGTCATATTTTTAAAGGTTGAAAATTGCCATTGTAAAATTGGGACCAAAAATTAAGCCTGTCTGGTGTGATGGGTCTTAATTTAGGTGTTAAGGTCAGGGTTCAATACAAAGGAAAAGTATTCCTAGTTGCTTATGCAACTGACTATAATATGAAATAACTACTGTATTCTATTAAAATATTCTATAAATTGAAATATGGATATGATGAGCATTTTAGTATGATAAATAAATGGTAATTAAACACAGCTTTGTATGACCATTCTAATCTGTATTATAATGTGACATATTCTACTGTTCCAGTTTTTCTTTTTCAAAAATAGAAAAAAAATGTGTGAGTAAAGGTATTAATCTGCACTACATACAGCTGTGTTGTTTTTGGAATAAGTGTGCATGTATTTATTCAGCTGCAAATGGGTATTGAATATAGATGTGTTTCAGTACTCTAGAAATACCAGCAGATTCAACTACACTGTCTAGACTGCTTCCATTGACCAGTGTGCTGGAATCAGTGGCGTGGTTAAAATTGTGTACATCACAAGTATTTTTCTCGTTTAAAAATCAATCTTATCATTTTAATAAGATGTAAAAAGCTGAGATGCTTTGTATTCAGAAGGGTGAGAAAATGGTTACCAGACAAGGAAGTGTTCGCCACTAGAGACAACTAATTGAGACATCTGTGGCTTCGTGTCTTGCAAAGGGATCTTGTGCACAGTCTTCAAAGTTTACCTGATAAAGAACTAAAGTGGAAGGCCATGATCACAGGCCTTACATTTATAACACTGTGTAACAAAAACATTTTTTTTTTTTTGTTCCTGGGTAGTAAGTGTTATTTCCTAATTGCTTATGCCTCAAAAGTATAGAACATGGCTATTATTCCCCACAAACTTTGCTTTTGTGACCAGGACAGTGATATTTCAAAATATCACTATTTCCAATGGGGAAATGGGAAAATGTGTGTCTTTTCGTTCACATAAAGTCAGAAAAAAACAACATATGAATCAAATTAACATGTATTTATACTAAAGTAATACAAAGATGACTACAAAAGATTTAGAAGTGAGTAGTTTTTCGAGATTTACAATTATACTATAAATACAGTATAATTGTAAATCTCGAAAAACTACTCGCTTCTAAATCTTTTGTAGTCATCTTTGTATTACTTTACTATAAATACATGTTAATTTGGATTCATATGTTGTTTTTTTCTGACTTTATGTGGACGAAAAGACACACATTTTCCCATTGGAAATAGTGATATTTTGAAATATCACTGTCCTGGTCACAAAAGCAAAGTCTGTGGGGAATAATAGCCATTTTCTATACTTTTGAGGCATAAGAAATTAGGAAATAACACTTACTACCCAGGAACAAAAATTGTGTTACATAGTGATTGAAGAAACGAGACTTAAGCAAACCCTTATCTTCATTGTCTGAGCTAATGCTGACAGTGAACCGCACTTAACATGACTCCAGTATGTGTTATCCTACTTTTACTGCCACTCCTTATGGTTGCCAGAGTGGAATTGGAGTCATTTTTAATGTCACATTTCCATCTACATGTCAGTAGAGTTCTGATCAGAAATGCTAACCATTTAGACCCATGGTGTGTGTGTGTATCTATCTATCTATCTATCTATCTATCTATCTATCTATCTATATATATATATATATATATATATATATATATATATATATATATATATATATATATATATATATATATAAACTACTAGCCTAATTAAAAACTGGATTCCCCAATCGTACTTATCTGGATAAATGTAATCCAGCAGTGACATTTTCAGAAAAAAAACGCATCAAAATCATCCAGATAAACGTAATCTCGATCGCAAAATATAGAATTACAAAATCCTGATAATTTTGATGCAGATTAAAAATTTTGAAAAACCAGCCTTTATAGAGATTACCGTTCCACACTGACCAACGGATGACGAAGGGAGAGAAAACAAGGGGAGGTGTTCAAAAATGTCGTCACGTCCGGTCCTATGGTGTGTTTTGTTTCTAGAAGCAGTTTCGCAACAGCCAGAAATCAAAAGAAGGTTCTGCAGGCTGGGTTTTGTCTTATATTTATCCTGTGGTAAATCCACATAGATGTCGTCCTCTTGAGAGGTAGACAGACAACGTGTCTGCTTTTTCACATAAACAGAATCGAGGCTGTGATGGAAAAATATCTCCAACATTTGCAGGTAGGAAGGATGAGTTAATCAAACACGGTCCTGATGTAAATGTTAATATTTCAAACAGCAAAGCGGAAAGAAGCAGTTTACCATTGTAGATTAATTTCAGGGATTGATTTATTAAGCAGTGTTGCTGAGGGCAAACTAAACGCAAATGTGAAGAAGGGGTGTCATTTGTTCCTGTCTGCACAGTGTTTCTCAAATAAAGTACCGACTGTGTTACAAAGATCGAGGAGTCCCGTACTTATCGGTTCGTGCTCAAGAGCTGCCTTTTTATCGTTGCTGTAGAAAAGCAATATTGGTATACTGTGATATGAAAGCTGTGTTCAAATACAAAGGCTTTCGTGTCTACTGTAATTAATCACATGTGGTATGATGACGGCGAATTCCACTGTTGGCAATTCTGAATATGTTTACTTGATTGTGTGGGAGTTACTGCAGTCATTTTAACATTTAATAGAATGTAAATTGCACGTAAACTGTTTGATCTTGTGTTTAAGTATTGTGATATATATATATATATATATATCTATATATATATATATATATATATATATATATAATATATATATATATTAGCGGTACTTTTTAGTAATTCTTAGTGAATTTCTGGGCCTCGGCTGTACACGTGAAGTCTTACTGTATACTTAGCCTATCTAGTACAGTCTAATATTTATTTACCACGATGCTATTGGAACTTAACGTATAGTAAAACTAAGTTTCCTGGAAGTGGAATCTCGAATTACTACACAACTGTGGGGAAAAAATAAATAAAATGAAATTGCCATTCCAGGACCTTGCGCGCCTTAGACTTTACGCAACTGTAACGTAAACGTTACGCAGCAGTTCCACTCATTTACTGGGGTAAATATGGACGTGCTGTGGGTAAAGGGGGAAAAAAAGTGTCTAATGTTGGTGTGATGATCTTAATGTCCACTGGCCCAAGCCAGGACTAGCAAGATAGTAGAAGAGATGTCAAGTGCCTACCAGACAGCTGTCAAATAGTTTTGACACTCTTTCTTTGTTTACTTTATATTCCCATTGGTAACACTGTATTATCATATGATATCCCACAATGAGGTAAGACTTTAGTTATATATAAAATCTAATTTGTTAGAGGGCTCAGAGAGATATGTCTTATGCATGCAAATCAGATCAAATATGATTATGCATGTACTTAAGTTAAAATGCCATGAGGGTGTTACTGTTTTGTGTTGTAATGTATGCATTGTTTATTATGTGTCTCAGATTTTGTAGATTTAAGTTGGACTTTGTAGATTTTCTTATATTTTTCTTGTTACATGTGCCTTGTGAAGATTGCATAGTTACACAAAACAACCTGTGTATACATAAAGAATTGTGAATGTCATGTCCTGGGGCTTGTAAAACTAGTTTTAAACCAGTCTTAACAGATTTCTGTTCACTTGAAACATAGAAATAACACAGGGACCATTACACACACACACACACAACTTTTTTTTTTTTTTTTTTTAATTTAGTCATCGCTAATGTTTTGTTTTTTTTTTTACCCCCGGTTTTCTCCCCAGTTTGAAATGCACAATTGTTATTTGTAACCCGCTTCACTGCTGCAACACCCTGGCAGCTTGGGGAAACGGAGGCTGGAACACCTGTCCTCCGAAACGTGCGCCTGCCAATCCGTCATTTTTTGCGCTGCAGGTCCACAGCAAGGCCACCAGACCCATAGTGCCGGAGGGTAACACAGATCTGATTGGCTCTGCTGCAGGACTGCAGGTGTCTTATCAGCCTCAGGGGTCATTGGTGCGCAGTGAACTGTGGATTCCCCTGCCGACCTAAGCCCTCCCTACCTGGGCGGCGCACGGCAAATTGTGCGCCGGCCCCTAGGAACCCCAGGTCACGGTTGTCGGTGACATAGCCTGGATTCGAACCTGCGATCTCCAAGCTGTAGGGCACATCCTGCACTACACGCAGAGCGTCTGTACTGGATGTGTCACTCGGGAGCCCACACCCTTCACTTTTGATAAAGTGAAGTTCTCTTTTTTTTTTTTTTTTTTTTTTTTTTTTTTAAATCATTAATTGTATATGCCAAAAAGTAACAAGGAAAGCAGCCAGTTAGTTAGTTGAAGCTTTCTCTGATTCAAGTAATGGAGTTGTTTTCATAAACATTTGAGCTGGGTGAAATAACGGTTACTTCTTTGTCTTTATTCCAGCATCAGTGAATTTGCTGAACACCCAGACTTTAAGAGGAAAGAGCCAGTGGCTTGTGGAAGGCCAGTAGCCATGCTGTGCTGGGGTAATGCTTCCTTCGGGCAGCTCGGGGTGGGTGGAATCGATGAGGAGATCGTAACCGAGCCCAGGAGCTGCAAGTTCTTCCACGGTAAAAAGATCCGCGATGTGGGGTGTGGGCGAAGGCACACAGTGTTTGTGCTGGAAGACGGGACAGTCTACACTTGCGGCTGTAATGATCTGGGGCAACTGGGCCACGAGAAGGCGAGAAAGAAACCAGGTAAGCAGTATTTGAGACTACTAGAGTAAATCCAACAAGTGCTAAATAAGTTTCGGTGAAATGTGTTTAAAGATCACCAACCTTTTTTTATGTTCCTTTTTAAAAAAAACTAAACTAGAAGGGAAAAGACAGCTAGCACTGTGAATGGTGAACTGTATAACATGATATCTTCACCAACTCACCACAGATTCCTTTCTGATTGCTGTTTAGGTAAACATCTGATAAACTTGATATTGCACAATATATTGAACACATACATGATTTTATAGAACAAGTTGATATGTAGAGTTGCCCGTGGTTCTTACAGTTCAAGATCATCTTTTTTTTTTCTATGCTGAAATGGACACCTGCATAGTTTATCCAAATGCAGTTGTGCATCTTGTATTAATTATGGGAGTTGTTTTCTTGAAGTTGCTCTATGTCTGTGAGACAAGTGAACAATTCCAGCCTTTAAAGAAACTAAATCCAGGGGGTATTCTTGGAACAAAAAGAATAAATATTTTATTTTTTCACCAGTATGTTGCTGCTGCAGTGCTTTGCTTTAGCTGAAAGGTGCTGGTCGTTTCAAATGCTGTAAGAGTTGCTGTCTCGTCCTGATGTTGCAAATAAAGATTCTGATGATTCGGCTGATTCCATGCATTCCTCGTCCAGGCCTTTGCATGTACAGCAGAGTGCAGGGGGACAGTTGTTGATCACAAGCAGTCAGTCAGTGGGAGTAGTATTTTATGTTGTGATGACCTTTTAAAGCAACTTGCAATACAGCCCCTGGGTATGATTCAATACTTTAAATCAGATTCTGTACACAGCAGAAAGCTGTAACTTAGTATCATGTTTGGCTCCACCTGCTTTAATATTTACCATAGAATAGGTATGGCCAACTCAGTTGAAAGGTCAGTGTTTTCTGGAATCTCACAGCGCTGTGTTCTTGTTTTTGATTCTTTATGTATGGATCACTTCTTTTATTGCTGACCTTTCATCTAACTTACCACTGAATAGAAAAGAAACTTGACATTCATGTAAGTAACAAGTACAGACTGAGAACTTGTATGAGAACTCAGATAGTAGTTTTTCATAATAGTCCAACTTTGGTTGTGCAAAAAGAATGCCTCTTGACTAACACGATGGGAAAACTTTAGCAACAAATAAAGTAGCGTAAACAACGTACGTGCTTTGAAGAAACATGATCCCAACCCATTGACAGGCTAGGGGACCCCATGGTAACCCTCCAGGTACCACCATTTAAGCACTTTGAGTTCCATCCTCCGTCCCTAGAAAGCAGAGATGGGTCTTCAGGTTAGTTAGAACTCAAAAAGTATGACGTTTTGAAGTGGTCTCCTCCCTTTCGTATAAAGCAATGAAAGTATGAGGCTTTTTTTTACTATCTATTATATGGGTAGGTGTCGCGGAAGGGCAGTAACATAGTGTTTGTTTATTGCTTCTTTTTGTAGAGCATGTCGGTGCCTTAGATGCTCAGAACATTGTGGCAGTTTCTTGCGGGGAAGCGCACACTCTCGCCCTGAATGACAAGGGGCAGGTGTTTGCATGGGGCCCAGCAGCTGATGGTCAGCTGGGCCTGCCGGGTACAGAAGAGTGTGTCCGAGTGCCCAGGTAAGACAGTGACTCAAGTGAGACAAGCAATATAAATCAAGCCTCTGAGCCAGCTGAGACACTATTCACACACACACACACAACCCAACAACCTTCTAATGTCAGAAGTGACCACAGTTATAATGTAGTCACATAGCATTTTAAAGGAGGATGGACAGTAACATACTTTAAAAAGCCTAAAATAGTTGTGCCTTGCATAACAACAAATGTACCATTTTCTTGGAATGGCTCCTTTGATTATCCAAAGGACAATCTCTGCAATCAGGACAGGACTTTATTCATGTGACTAAGTAAGCAGTAATCATGCTATTCTGAATGCTGTGGATACATTGTGGTAACCTACTTTTTCCACGCTTCTGATACCTGTAATGTATATTATTAAACATTCTTGGAGTTGTAGATATTTATGATAGCCTACTAATTTAAACTGTTTTGGGAACCACAATATCATCTCATTTACATGGGGAAGACATCAGGGCTTCTGCTGCTGGGACTTTATCTTGATTGTACATGAGTGACATATGATTAAGATTTATCAATGACACTTTTGTGTCATGCATGCTCATTAATGCCCAATAAATTAAAAGGCAGGGGTCGCCCTTACCTGAAGAAATTTTAGCGTTTTGCTATGTTGCAGGGTTTTACCTCATACTGCTTGAAGCGACTAATGATTTTATTTTTGTCTTTAAACAGAACCATCAAGAGTTTGTCTGATGTTCAGATAATCCAGGTGGCATGTGGACATCAGCACTCGCTTGCATTATCTAAAGGTAAGTGGGTGTGAGTGATGTTATAAACAGACTGGACAGCAGTGCATAAGAGTGTGGGTTCAGTTTTTATATATGTGCCCCCACTCATCATTTAGTTATGATTGTGTTAGCATAAAAAACATTTTGTGAACGCAGCCTCGCATACATATTCTCCTGTGTTTATTTATTTATCTATTTTTAATTTAGGAAGTCAGATCTTCACGTGGGGACAGAATAAATTTGGGCAGCTTGGACTGAGCTGTGAAAACAAAAGTCAGTCTACCCCGCAGATAATTCGGTCTTTGCTGGGTGTTCCTTTTGCCCAGATTGCAGCTGGAGGAGCCCACAGCTTCGCACTCACGCTATCGGGAGCCGTGTTTGGCTGGGGACGCAACAAATTCGGACAGCTCGGCCTGAATGATGAGAGTGGTAAGTTAGATCCCAGGAAAGATCTTCAGTAGTCTGAAAAGGCTGGCTGTGACACAGCAATATCAGCGATACTCTATACTCATTGCTGTTCTAGTCACTCATGAGTTCTCTCTGAAAACGGAGGGCGGTTATTAAAACACAGTTGGATAATATGAAAATGTTGTCAAGTAAAAGTAAGTGTTTATACAGCAGAATCAAGAATCTTCTCCGGAGTATTCTGGGTTTCCATTTTAAATACAGTTCTGAGTGCTGCAGGGACAGAAATCATACAGCTTTCTACCTAAATATTCTGCTTTGCATTATTAAAATGCACTGAAATGTTTCTCTTGCAGACAGGTATGCTCCTGTGCTCCTCAAGTCTCTCAGAACACAGAATATTGTTTATATAAGTTGCGGAGAGGATCACACAGCTGCACTTACCAAGGTATAGTACAAGACAAATCAGAGACATATTACTGGTATTGTTGCATTTATTTATGGTAACCGTCAGGTTTTACAGTAAGCTTTGGAATAATATAAAGTAGGCTTTTGCGTAAGGCAAATATTAACCAGGCACCCAGTCTTTGAGCTGACTCATAACAAAGTTCTTATTAGTTTAAAAACCTTGTATAATCAGAAAAAAACTGCTTTTGTGATTTAAAAGAATTTAAGAACTACTTCAGCCCTATTGACCATTGCATTTCATTGTAGGAGGGAGGTGTGTTTACATTTGGAGCTGGAGGATATGGACAGTTAGGTCATAACACTACCAGTCATGAGATAAACCCAAGGAAAGTCTTTGAACTGATGGGAAGTGTTGTCACACAGATAGCCTGTGGTAGGTAAGTACCCTCTGTGTAATTCCACGTGTTCTGCATGGCAAAGTCGGGTTTTAGGGTACTAGTTTATGCAGCATATTGTCCTCTGATTTTTGATCGATCTTCAATTTTTGTTACTTTTTTTTTTTGAAGGCAGCACACTTTAGCATTTGTCCCATCGTGTGGAAGGATTTACTCTTTTGGGCTGGGAGGTAATGGACAACTAGGAACCGGCTCTACATGTAACCGGAGCAGCCCCTTCACTGTCCAGGGAAAGTGGGTTGCACACAATAGCCAGTGTCCTCCCAATACAAGTAAGTGCGTGTTTCTGTTCTAGAAAGGATTGCACAATTAACCTGCTATGGTCAAATCTGATCTGTGATTTGTAGAACAGGTGTTTTTCTTCCTTCTTAAAGTTCAAAATAAAGCAAGTCGTGTTAGCTCAGTTGAAGGTTGATAATTTATTCAATTTATCTTGTAAACTCTGATTATTTGTGTTGCACAGATATTGAAGAATACTGTTGTGTGAAGAGAATTTATGCAGGTGGAGACCAAAGCTTTGCACATTACTACACTCCTCAAGTAAGAAAAAGGGAATCTTTTTCTAATGTAAAAGGATGTTATGATAACGCGTAAAAATAAATTGTAGTACATACAGTATGTGAAATAAAAAAGTAAGAAATGTAAAGTACAATTTAAAAGTATTAAAACCACTTGTAATATAAATCTTATCTCTTATTTCAGAATTCTTTGCCAGCAGATGATTTCCGGAATTCAGATTTTCTGAGGAAGATTTATACATTAAATCATGAAATTATTCAAAGGTGGTTGAACCATGATCAAGGCAGGCTTCCTGCTGATATAGCAAAGTAAGAATATCTCTTGCTTGCCTTAAAATACGCAGTTCTGCAGAATAATACTGTACCAGGTTGCACTATTTCACATATATATCGCATGAACATATATAAAGAAAAAAACAAAATCTTAGATTCCTCAAACGAGCACCTCGCATACACTTTACATCTGCCCATGTCAAGACTTCCTTGATACAGGTACACAGTGCTTTTACAAAACGTAACACGTCTTTTGATAAGTATTATATAATTTGAGATATTTCATTAAACAAGTTTATCTCAGTTTATTAACAACCATAATAAGGCGTGGAAGTCTTGCACACTGACCCCTGTCGTGCTGTTTGAATTCCTCTCCAGTGAGATAGATGTGGTGTTCTCTTCTGCAAGCTGTCTAAATGGAAGCTTCCTATCGGACAGGTAAGGCAGATCTTTTATTGTCTATATTTCTGTACAGAACAGTAAATGATCTACTGTATTTGATATATTCAAACTCTACAAAGGTGTGTGCTGCCCAAAATTCTAAAAATTCTAAACATAGTACAACATTGTTAACCATTTAGATGTAAGATGTAAAGCTTTTCGTCCTACAATACAATACATCGATACAATTCACGTAATCAGATTCTGATACAATGATGTCAGCATTTGCTGTAATTAGTCATTCTTGTTTTTGTTTTTCAGCCATCCTCACCACCATAAAACCAGCTCTAAATTCTCAGGGGTTGACATGAACTCAGCTAGGCTACTGTTTCACAGGCTGATACAGCGTGATTATCCAAACATTTCTCAACAGGTAGGCAAGGATAGGGCCTTTATTGCAACATTGCTGGCAAATATCTTTTTAGATGGAAGAGTACAATACAGGAATATAATATAGTCCAGTTTACAACAGAACCAAGAGGAATGTCCCTGCCAATACAAACTTTCCATTTGTACAGATATGTGTGATCAAAATGTTCTGTTCTGTTGTGCGTACACCATATTAAAGACACACATTGTCTTGACGTGTTTAGTCACGTTATATTCACATTCACTTTACTTTTGGTTCCTCAGGAGAAGTAAATGGAAATTTGTCTGAATATGTGGCTTTTTTTTTTTTTACACAAATAAGGGAGTCTGTTTCCTTCTTGGAATAAAAATAAATTTTCAAAAACGTTTTGCTTTATCCTCAGGTGGCTGCTAGCATAGAGAAGAACCTGCTCTCTCAACTTCCCAACTCTCCCCCTGATATCGAAGCTCTGCGATTGTACCTTACACTACCAGAGTGCCCACTGTTCAGTGACCCCAACAACTTCACAACCTTAGCAATACCCTTTGCTTTGGCTATTGTCAGTCTGAAAGAAACGCCACTGAAAGTACTTGGTAAAAATATACACTTGCTATCTAACCTGTTGTATAATCCTAACCCTAATGCTGTAATGACCTTAATAGCAGTATTTGAGCCAGACAGGTGGCTTTATAAAAAGATTAGTTCTCTGAGAATAATCCTTTATCTCTTTTGATTCAGGAGTAATTCTTATGCATCTGATTTCCCTCTGTATTATATCTAATAGAAAACTGGTGGTCTAAACTTGAACCTCAGATCTTCCAGAGGATTGTGCAGCTCTACAAAG
Organism: Polyodon spathula; assembly: GCF_017654505.1. Lineage (NCBI taxonomy): Eukaryota > Metazoa > Chordata > Actinopteri > Acipenseriformes > Polyodontidae > Polyodon > Polyodon spathula. The sequence continues at coordinate 3,695,836 of NC_054546.1, read as the reverse complement.
AAGTGGTGGTGAACCTCCTGAGAATTCGCAAGATTGGGATCCCTCCCTCCGAGCAGAGGATCTTCAACAGCTTCCTGCATATCGCCTTGAAGATCTTGGAGATTCTCCACAGGGTGAGTCTGCCAGCACAGGGAAAATACCCCATGCTGTCCACATAAAACCAAAGAGATGAGCATGTAGAAATTAGGAACAGGTACTCATAATCGGAGGATATCTAGATTAGGGGAAACATCACTTTGGGATATGATTGCTCTTTCTTGTCCTTGCTCTTGGTCTTGTAACCATAGATGTATTGTAAAGGCTGGATCAATCTGAGGATCCTTGTAAAGGTCCTTTTTGGGGGGTGACTGAGATGAGGCATTTTATACAATATAACTGTTCATGGTTACTGTAAAAAACAAAAAGAGCAGCAGCTTTTTGTGATTCAGTTGAACCATTGGCAGAGCTGACATGTCTGGCTAGATCTCAGTTGGTTTGAGTGGTGTATAGAAGCTCTGTTGCACCAAGGCTAGCTGGGTTATATTTTAGTTGTAGATTAATGAGGTTTCTTCTCCTTTTATAGGTTAACGAGAGATCAGCACAAATCATACAATATGACAAGTTCTACATTCACGAATTGCACTCTCTGATAGACATTAAAAATGATTACATCACATGGATACAGCAACAGATGTATGGGGTGGTAAGTAAGGTTTTTTTGAAGTTTGTTTTCCACCTGTATGGCAGCCTCTTGTGTCGCTACGTATGATAATGGAAAGCCACGTGTAATGCTGGAGGTTGCACATGCAGTCATGTTTGAGTTTACCCCCAACTTCAACAAATACCTTTTTATATAGATCAGCATGAGTCTTAGTTTTCCAGAGTTTTTTTTTCGTAAGTGAACGTAGGAAATAGTTTAGCCACTCAGTTTAGAAGGCAAGCTCTATTTTTATATGAAATTTGATCCATACCTCATGAGAAACAGGCACTAATGCTTCTTTTCTCTTTCAATATTTTTTCTGCTGCCTTTTTGTTGTAGGAGCTCAATCAAGGATTGGAGGTAAGAGTAGTGTCAGTGTTGGCAGTTCTAGTTTCAGATATTTCTTGTTTGTTTTTATTTTTGTGTAAACATATTATCTGCAGTAAGACGCGTCTGGCTCAGGACAGGACCTAAAAAATGTGATTCCAGAGCAGCTTAGTTCTTTACAACCAACATACATATTTTACATACAGGGTGTTCCTCAACTCTAGGGTGCTCCCACATCCAACACATGTGTGTTGCACCCAGTGTTTCAGGCAAACAGGCTAATCTGGACCAGAGGATTGTGAGTCTGAGCACAGTGAGCTAGTTGTGCTGTTGTCCTTCATGGATTAGGGCCATCCTATCTCCAAGAAAATGCAAAACTCTTCGTTTTTCTAAAAAAAATAGTTTTCAATCATCCAGAGCCAGAGCTTGTTGCTGTCGTGCTCGTCTTTTGTGGAATGGATTCCAGTTGACGTTGGGCAGGTTGAAACAAGAGATTCTTTCAAGTCTGAATTGAAAACATGCTTTTCTGAATGTGCTTTTATAGAATTGGTTGTAGCAGGAGTGCATTGTACATTGGTGCTCTCTTGACTTTTTATTTTTTTGGTTTATTTTACTCTGAGATGCCACTACTATAGCAAGTTTAAAGTTATTACTGTCTTGATAAGACTGAAAGTCTGTGCAGGCAGCTGTAATCATAGGGATTGTGAAAAGTCATTGAAAAAAAAAATACTAACATGAAAAATGTAAATCCGCCAGTCCTTCCAACCCCCCCATGTATGTCTTACACCATTTATTTTTTGCTAATGAATTATTCACTTATAAAGAATCCTGTTTTCATAATGAAGTTCTAATCAGCTGTGCCCCCTTGCCCCATGAACACTTTACCAAAGCTTACACGTTTGCTGGCTGTTCCCATTGCCTCCTTGTAAAGCCTTTAGTTACAGTAATTATGCATCATTGGACTTTGTTCACTGCAACTTTAACTTCTTAGTTATTTTAGTCTGTTTTTATGAATGAAACGTGTTTTGTTTGCAGTTGCCCTCATATGTTGCTTATGTCTGTGATTTGTGTGATGTTTTCAGATGCCAGACATGCCTGTCACAATTTGCACATACCCTTTTGTCTTTGATGCCCAAGCTAAGACAACACTATTGCAAACAGATGCAGTATTGCAAATGCAGGTGAGAGTGATTTTTGTATATTTTATTAGCTGTATAATAATACAGCACAGCAGCAAGCGCTTTGTCAGCCAGGAATGTCCGAGTTAATACTTGGCAGGATTTACTTTCATGATCTCAAGAATGTGTTCCCTTTTATTAGTGGTACGTTTATCATCTATTAAGTCTTCCGTATGCCTCATGATCCCTAGCAGATATAGATATATGTATTTCTAAATAAAAGCAGTTCTGATGACCCTCCTTGCAGGTGAAAGGGATCATGTATCATTTGTATTTGTGCTTCTCAGATGGCTGTTGACCAGGCGCACAGGCAGAACTTCTCCTCATTCTTCATGCCAGTGGTGGAGTCTGTGAACCCCTGTCTGATGCTTGTAGTGAGGAGGGAAAACATTGTAGGGGATACAATGGAAGTGCTCAGGAAAACCAAGAATCTGGATTACAAGAAGCCGCTGAGGGTACTGCATTTACTTTTGGCTTGGAATTCCCTGTATCTTTTTAATGTCACAGTAGAGCACTTGCCTGTTTGACTTGAGACGTTCTTCTTTTGTACCACAACAAGTGAAACTGAAACGCAGTGAAATACAGAACATATCCAAAGCCTGGAAGTGCTTGTATACATTAATGCTAAAGATTAGTACATCTGAAGAAGGGCTTTTCAAGCAAGGTGTTACATATATTCAAAGCCAGTGCTGTTGCAGGTGATCTTTGTTGGGGAGGAAGCTGTGGATGCAGGAGGTGTTCGGAAAGAATTCTTTCTGCTCATAATGAGAGAGCTGCTGGATCCCAAATATGGCATGTTTAGATATTACGAAGACTCAAGGCTTATCTGGTTCTCTGACAAGGTAAAAATACATTGGATTCAATCAGCCTTGTAATGACAATGTGTGATCCAGTTCAGAATGTTTGTAATGTTTTTGTTTTGATCTTTATTTAGACCTTTGAAGACATTGACTTGTTCAATTTGATTGGTGTTGTCTGTGGCCTGGCGATATATAACTTGACGATTGTAGATCTGCATTTCCCCCTGGCTCTGTATAAAAAGCTTCTGAAGAAGAATCCTACACTAGATGATCTGAAAGAGCTGAAGCCTGGCGTAGGCAGGTTGGTCTTGAGCAAAACTGTCGTTCTTCAATTTTAGTCTGATCTCCCTCCTAATTTCAGTCAGGTTCTTTTGCTGCCAGCCCACACTTGTCGTGGACAAACTGAAAATATTGGATTTATTGTACCACAGCCTCCTTACTTGTCATAGAGGTTGTGGCTTAATTATGTGTGAGAGGGAAAGTAGGGCAGTTTAGCACAAATGCACTGTAGTGTTAACCCTTTGCGGTCCTTTTATTCAGCGCTTGTCAGGCACGTCCGGTCCAATTTGTTTTCACAGGTGCTGTTTATTATCTATTTTTTTTTTCAGAGTAAAACCAGGTTTAAAAGGCATTGAATTGCAAAAGGACACTCGGTACTATATCTCCAGCCAAGCCCCACCCCTTGTTCGCTGTATTTTTTAAATACCTCTTTATAGACGTGCATACTGATAAATCCTCTCCTGATCACTCTTTTTATCACCAAACTCCTCAGTGATGCGATCCAAGTCATTATTTTATTATTATAACATCTCAAAAAACCCAGCAAATGTCCGTGATATTCTTTGAGCACTGGATGCAGAAGCAACTGTCGCCTTTGTTTATGCCCGTGTTATCTCTGTAATGCATGGAGCTATCAGATACGCCCATTTTTTTCGGCTCCTATCTGTCTCACTCGGCCATTGAAAGGTTTTCTGAGCTTTTTCCAGAGAAAAAACAATTAGAGAGCTGTGCTTTACATCTTTTTGATGATGTCGGATAGAAAAGGGAAAATTGTAATGTCGGACTTGGTCCGACACAGGACTGCAAAGGGTTAAGGGTCTAAGTGGATAACATCAGCCAGGATGCCTTAGAGCGTGGAATATGGCAACCCATCAGTCAGTGCTCAGTGAGTTTTTATAATGGTCAAGAGAATCTGAGACTGTTACTGTTTATTAAGATTAAACATATCTAAATGTATTCTTATTTAATCTTTACAGAAGTATGCAGCAGCTACTGGATTATCCAGATGATAATGTGGAGGACGTATTCTGTTTGAATTTCACAGTATGTCTTTGAATCTTTTTATTTTTATTCTAGTTGAATCACAATCACCATTGACCAATACCAGCTTGTAAACAAGTTGAGGGGGTAACTTCATCAAGTAGGGGGTATTAGGCATTCCAGCATTAGGGAATCCATTTCTCGTTTGTCTAGTTTCATTCGTGTTATTTTATTATCACGTAATGTGTTTTGTATTGATATTTCATTTTCAGGTTTCTGTTTACTATTTTTAAAAATTGCTTATTTTTTTGTTTAAACTTAAACAGTCTTTTCAGTTTATTATTATTATTATTATTATTATTATTATTATTATTATTATTATTATTATTATTATTATTGTTGTTGTTGTTTTTTTTTTTTTTTTTTTTTTACTAGATTACTGTGGAAAACTTTGGTGCAACAGAAGTCAAAGAACTTGTTCCAAATGGTGATGATGTTGTTGTTAACAAACACAACAGGTAAGTTTGAGGTCCATTCAGCACAAGTTTAACTTTGTAGAATTTTTTGCAAGCAAACACAATTAGAGCTCAAGCAACAATAATTCTGTCAGTTCCTATTGGTGATGGGATTTAGTGTGCTCAGTGTAATATGGATATGGTATTCACAATGCATATGTGTGTGTGTTTCTCAAAAGATCTGTAAACAGGGTGAGGAATGGAGTCAGAAATCTTAGTCCATCTCATGTTGGAAATGTGATTTCTGCTGAGTGTATTGTTAGTAGTGCAGTTGGAGCTATGTGACCTTGATGGTTCTTATTTTCAGGCAGGACTTTGCCAATGCCTATGTGGACTACATCTTCAATACATCAGTTGCTCCATTATTTGAAGCCTTTTATGAAGGCTTCCACAAAGTGTGCGGAGGTAAAGTGCTTCAGCTGTTCCAACCCAACGAGCTCCAGTCAATGGTGATTGGAAACACCAACTATGACTGGAAAGAACTGGAGAAGGTAGGCAGCCCATTGGCAGTGTTACAACAAATTGAATACAAGGTTAAATGTTAAGGGTGAAAACTGTTTTATGGTTCATGACAGAAATAGGTTTCTTGGTTGAATTTTCACTTTGTTGCCGCAGTAGTTAAGAAGTAGTATTTTGTTTGTTTATGTATTTAGTTAAGGGACTATAGTTTCTGTATCAGAAGGTTGCAACCTATTGAATGCTGTCTTTCTGTGTGTCCAGAGTACAGAGTATAAAGGAGAGTACTGGGCAGACCATCCTACTATAAAGCTCTTTTGGGAAGTGTTCCATGAGCTGCCACTGGAGGAGAAGAAACAGTTTCTTTGTAAGCATTTTAATCATCTAACATCCTGTCAATCAATCCATGGAGTTCCCCCACAGTACAGGTTATATTATATCACGTCCCCTTGTGCATTATTGTACATGCAAGTTTGTGCAAGAGCCTGTGCAAACACCCTCGCTCACTCAGTCTATTCAGGGGTCTATAAAATGGAGCTGGATCCATTTTTAAGTGCCTGTTCATGAATCTGTCAAAATGCCATCTTTAGAGATAATTTTTATCACCTGCATTTCCTTAATATTTAATTTAATAATATGCTATTGTGTATTCTGTCTGATTCTCCAGACTATTATTTGCCATGCTTACTAATTATTCCAGCAACAAATGTTTCAGAAAAAATTACTTATTATGTGGAAGCATGTTAGAGATGTTTTGTGGGGAAAAGGTAACTGATCTATTCAATTCTTTAAGCACAAGGGGGAAGCATTGTACATCTGTTATGAGATTACACCACCTGTTAATTTTATCACACGGTTAACAAAACTGCTCAGTCAGACCTTTTAAAATCAATTTACAACCCATTGCAGGTTTGCTTCACAGCAAGCAGCATCTTGTTTTTTTCAATCATATTAGTTACTTATTGCAAGTTGCGTTGTTCCTAAGATACACGTAACACCAATGTGACTGTTCCCATTTCCCTTGCAGTGTTTTTAAGTGGCAGCGACCGCATTCCTATCCTGGGGATGAAGAGCCTCAAGCTGGTGATCCAGCCCACTGGAGGTGGGGAGCAGTACCTGCCAGTGGCTCACACCTGCTTCAATCTCTTAGACCTGCCAAAATACACAGACAAGCAAACCCTGAGAGCCAAGCTAATCCAGGCCATCGACCACTATGAAGGATTCAATTTAGTGTAAAAAAGACAAAGACCTCTCTTATTGCTTGCCTTATCAGTTGCAGTATTTCTATTTCTAAAGACTATCTGGACAATTTTTTTTTTTTGAAAGTGACATAAAAAACGCAAACCAAAAAGGCTTTCAATGGAAGAGGAACTAAAATATGCCTACTGATTAAAAAGGTACCAGTTAGCTGGTAGTCCACTTGTCACAAGAACCCTGTGTTGATTTTATAACAATACACCCATTGGATTCACCCATAGACTGAAGAGTGTGGAAGAGTTGTGTCATCTTGCTGTGGTGGGGGTGGGAGCGTGAACAAACTGCTTTATGCTTTTGTAACGTGTCAATGCTGTGTGTAAGAGAGAGAGAGTGTTTGTGTGTGTGTATGTGTATATATATATATATATATATTAAAAATTTGGCCTTTCGTTTGGTATTACATTAAATGCATTTAACAGTAGTGGCTATTTTGCTATACAGCATATCACTTAAATGAATGTAATAGCTTATTGTGTGTTGATTTTTTTTTTTTTATGGACTTGTCAGGACCATGTACTGTTCTGAAAAAAAACAATCTTAAAGCATAGGTGCATATAATTAAACTAAGACCTCAAGTTTTCACTTTGAAGGTGTTTTTATTAACATGCGGTGGATTTACCTGTGTCAAATGTTCTGGTTTTAGGATTAACCCTGATCACTCCTACAATTTCATAGGACTAATTTCATTTCAATGGTATATATAACATGCATGTGTTTAGCTATAAGTCAATCAGGGATGCTTTTCTTTTTCTGTTGTAAAGGAATTAAATGCAAGCTTGTAGTCTTTATCTGTTGATGCAATATCCGTTTTACCCATTTTCCCTATAGCCTAGTGTGTATGCAAAAATAAAGCAGACTGAAAGCAGAAATGTAAAAAGAAAATCAGAAGCCTGTGCATACATAACTACAAATCTAATTGTGTAAACATACAGCAACCATTTTTGAAATACATATAAAAGGTTTGTGAACAATTGCTATTATTTGTTTACTTTAGTAAATGCTAATAAAACAATTGTTTTGTATGATTAAATATTGTACATTGCCCACAAACCTTCTACCCTGTATTGTTAAAAACTGGTTAGTGTAAAAGCTATGCATTATTATATATATATATATATATATATATATATATATATATATATATATATATATATATATATATATATAATATATATATATATAGTTGTAGTCAAAAGTTTACATATCCCAATGGAAATTTATAATTTCTAGAAATTTCTTGAAAACAAAGAATTTTAGAAAAAATCTTTTGTAGCAAAAGTTTTGCTTTTGAGGAAAAAGTTATAAGAAATATCTGTCTACAATTATTTATTTCAGCATTTTTTTTTTTTTTTTTTTTTTTTGCAAAACTCCAAAAATGCTAATTCAAAAGCATTCAGAATGCAGAACCTAATTATAGAAAAGTCTAGAAAATGCTGGATTGTAGGTGAAATTTCTTAGAGACTATAAAAGGGTTAGGCATAGGTTCTATAAGTCAATATGGGAAGAAGTAAAGAGCTATCTGAAGACCTTAGGCAGAAATTGATTTATTGTCATAAAGCTGGAGAAGGATGCAAGAAGATTTTCAAGCATTTGAGTATCCCAATTTCAACTATTGTTTCTAATATTAATTAGTACAAGACTTGTGGTACTGTCACAATGCTCCCTCGGTCTGGAAGAAAGAAGGTTCTTTAACCAAGAACAAGTAGAAGAATTGTGAGGAAGGTTAATAACAATCCGAGATTGACTGCCAAAGATATTGGTCGACCATAGGTCGAGTTTTGCATGGTGAAGGTCTCAATGGTCGCAGACCAAGAAAAAAAGCCAGGAAAACATCACAAGGACAATCTCTAAAAGTTTGCCAAATGGCATTTGAATGATGGATATGAGTTCTGGTCAAAAATGTTATCGAGTGATTAAACAAAAAGATCAAGCAATTTGGTGAATTCGCATTTTTGGAGTTTTGCAAAAAAAAATAAACACAAAAGCAAAACTTTAGCTACAAAAATTTTTCCTGTAATTTTTTGTTTTCTATAATTTTCAAGAAATTACAGATTTCCATTGGGGTATGTAAACTTTTGACTATAACTGTATATATAAATACCTCTAGTACCTCTTGTTGTTTGTAGACTTTGGTTTGTATATTGCAGTTCTCTAAAATGCCAGCACAGTTGTTACGTTTTTAAACGGTGGTCAGAGAGCAGGGCTACACCTTTTCAAACGAACAGCTCACAACTATTACAGCAAATACAGATTATTTTGATTGCTGATCCAAGGCAGTGACTTATTTGCAGAGTCAGCCTGGAGAAAACTGCTAGGGATGTATATCACATACATATAGTTACAGAACCACATTATGGAGAGCATCACAAAGACACCAAGGACCTTCTTGTGACAACAGATCAGGGCCTTGGGAATTGGCATAAGTTTAGATCTGACCAGACCATAAAGATTCAGACCCAGATCTTCAAGAATTTGATTTTAAACCAAGGAAACAGTCTTCTGTGCTGGGTTTAAAAAAAAAAAAATTGAACTGTTTTTTGACCCTTACAAACTTCACACCCTTTATCAAATGATGTAACTTGTTTTGTCCCCCACCCAAATAGCTGCACCTGCTGTAGTATAATTCATAGACATCACAAGGTTATATTATCTATCTTGCAACATATATCACATTCCCACTGCAACCCTCAAAGAAGTCAAACTTTTAATTGACAATACTTTTTCTTCAAGGTGCAAAAGCTTCAAAGTTTCTCAAGCAGCATCATTATAAAGCTGTCTTGTTCGTTTTGGGTGGCACCGATTGTACATTTGCAGTGGAAAGGAAAAGACCGAATCTGGCTTTACTTAAACTGGAAAGGTGAAAGACGCAGAAAATATGACTTACAAGAGGAACTACAACATTGAAACCAATAGCACAGCTGTACCACATTGGAGGCCGTATGATAAAGTCCTGACAGAATCTTAACACAGTTGGGAAACAAAATGAATACACAATTCAGACATACACACATTGAATTGCTTAATTATTTAAAGAGCACACATCCCCATTTAATAACAAGACATTGAATGAATGGTTTCTTTGGATATCTGCTCCCCTGTTTAATGTGGAAGCTCTTCATGAATCAGTCTGTAATGTGATCCACATGATGGACAACGCTCTGGATTCCCTTCATGTAACCAGAACCAGACAATGGCAGTGTTATCTTCCTCACCTGGAACAATGGATTGGGAAGCATTTTTATTTTGGTAATCTTAAAATAGGCAGAGCAATAACAAACTAACACTAGGGGCTTGTATGAAGAATTAAGACTATGAAAAACCAAAGCGTAATTCATTATAAAACTACTACCCCCCCCCCCCCCCCCCTTAGCAAATCCCCAGGAGCCATTTAAACCAGTTCTTACAGAGGCAGCCAACCAGTCTCTTGTCGCCGATGGAAGGAACAATATGTGGATCCTCACTGGTTCCTGCATACTCCTTAGGCCTGAAAATACTATATGGGTCCTATTCAAATAAATATTTGATTAACCTTCCTGAAAACACTTGATAGAAGCACTAGTTAATAAAATAAATAAAATCAGTACTAATCAGGGTCTGTGAAGCCAGCCCTTTAAAAATGAAAATATATAATGCTGTTAAACAGACTCCATTACCTTTCCCTTCTTCTGGGCCAACAGAGCTCGGAGCTCCAGCCCTGTGGCTTGCTCCTCATTGGTTGGGATGCCTACAGAACAATAGCATTACTTGTACTACAGACTCAAAACACCCTTGCAAGTGGTTCCCTAGATCAAGCCTTCAACAGCTCAGCTAATAAGGAGGCAGTACCTTCAAAAAGCGTGGTCAGCGTGAGTACCATTTACACAGTATGTTGAACAACAAAAAGCAAGGCTGTTTATTATAATGTATGTCTAGTATGAAGGGCAGCGAGGGTTAAAAAAAAAAAAAAAAAAAAAGTTTCTGTTCGACAGCAATGCGTGTTTTATTAACTCAAAGGAACAGAATGTTTGCACTATAGAAAATTACAATCAGTTTTAAAAGAAATCGAGATTATGGTTACATATAGACAGCCTATAACTGTTCTCAGGGTCGCACGTAGTCCGAAAAAACTATCTGTGATGTTTGTGCATGCGACCTGCTTTCCAGCTCAAAGCTTTCTGGCACCTAATCCTGCAGCCAAGCCAGAAAAGGTGTGTCTTTTACATGGGCCTGGCACTGGAATAAAAGCGCGATGACCTTCGTTTATTAAAACCACTCATACAAAACTATTAGTATTTGTCATTCAAAAAACGCATACAAAGCGCCCTTGTCAGTATAAGAAAATTGGTTTATTCAAAATTTTATATATATATATATATCTATATATATATATATATATATATATATATATATATGTGTGTATTTAATAATTAATCTTTACGACACTGTCCGAACGCTTTACTAAGGATCGTCAAGACCATGTCACAGCGTGGTAACAGGTCGACAATTTTAATTATAATGTTACAGAATGTGTCAATATACAATACGTCTTAACAGTCGTAACTTGACACTAACTACACTTACCCTTGGCAGTGCACATAGCTCTTAATGTAGTTCTTGAGACGTGGTTCGCTGCTGCCAAGCGCACAGCTTTGTATGAAGTTCGGATTAAAAACTGAGTTGCCATTTTCACTTCTCACTTAGACCCAGCTACTTCAGAACTGATAGAGGCAGTGTAGTATTTATAGGAACCTAGAACTGAATGATTGACGGTAGCAATTGACCACTCCAGCTACAAACTACGTTAAAAGTTAACCAATGGAATCAAGAACGAGTTGTGGGCGAGAAAGCAGCAAGTGTATATTTAAAGGAACAACTGCCGTGTTTTAGGAGTAGTTAAAGTAGCTTAAAAAATAAAATAAAAAAAGCTATCTAATGTGAAATGCAGTTTAATATTATAGTGTACCAATTTGGGATGTGGGTGGAAACCTTTCCTCAAAATTGTGTTAGCTCAACGTCATTGCAGTGGCAAAAACACATGCAAAATATTTGTGAATCAGTTATTATTGTAGTAAATTATGGAAAAAAAACATAAACAGATCTTAGTTGTCTTCAGTTGTTGCAGCGATCAGTGAGTGTACTCTTCTTTCTTGTGTCCAGAGGTGCCGTTCAAGTGCTCCTTTGTCCTTTATAAAAACACACGTCAACAAAAATAATTAAGACAATGTTTATTGCATTATATTACAAATCCAAATACATATTTTGATGTGTACTAGATTACGTAATGTAAGAACCACATAACTGAAGACAGAATGGTTGAATAAACTATTACTAACCCACAAAACAATGTTCACGACAGTGAATAACTATGAACGAGTATCAGTAGAATAAAACAGCAGTCAAGAATGACGGGATAGGATTTGCTATAAAAATTGAAACCTTAAAAATAAGAAAATGTAATCAATACAGTATTTTTTTTTTTACAACCAATGCCAATGCAACATAAAATTACATTTTAACAAAAAATATATATAAAACATTGCTCCTATATTTTAAAAAGTTGTATTGTTAAATGGAGAGAGAGAGAGAGAGAGAGAGAGAGAGAGAGAGAGAGAGAGAGAGAGAGAGAGAGAGGAAGCATATTGTATAAAATAAATTAAAACAAGATTTCAACAGTCCCTTGAACAAAAAAAACAGACATAGCATCATGGAATTAATGGATGTAAAGATACTGCATTTTATTACAGAAGAGGAAGCATCTGGGTCTTCCCAAAATCTTGTACAGTACTGATACACACCAAAACAAACGGGGACCCTGCAATTTAAAATAATCTTCTTGATATTGCCAATGTCAAACAAAATGTGTATCTTTTACTGTAATGCAAAACAAATGTAAAAACTGATTTTTGTTCTTTCTACTCATGTGGTATTTACATTTGGAAATAGTGTTTAGGTATTAGTTTCATATAGATTTTTGTCTCACATTTAATCAATGCAAGTAGATTCCCCAATACTATCTAGAACTGGCCACATAGATACTCCTGGGCTTCTAATTAACATTTTCCAAACAAAAAATTAAATCAGATGCACCCATGTAGACATTTAAAGCCAGTTTGATACTTAGTTATAAAGTTTACTATCCTGGTGGATTACATCTAAAGTTTCTGTAATAAATAATACTGTGTGCTATGTGATTTTAAATATTTTCCAAATGCCAGCTGCAAGACAATACAGCAGCTTCTGATGAATTTTCAAAGCTTCTACCACAGCAACCAGTGTAAAATGTTTCTTGCTGTAAAATACAATGTTTTTAAATGTTAAAAGTTCTTTAGAGTTGTGTTTTCAAAAAGTCTGTATATTATATACATATAGATATATATATATATATATATATATATATATATATATATACATATATATATATATATATATATATATACACAAACACATACACACACACACAAAAAAAATTCTTGTCTAATTCACATTTTGGCAGTGTAAATGCTTCATGGAAAGGCATACTTAATAATGCTTATACGAGCTGTACCACAGTGACGGCCATTCTTAAACCAAAATTTACAGCCACCAACATTATTAATAAAAGTTTAGAAAGCAGGCACATGTTTCCACAACAATTTACATTTCTAATTATTCGTACTAGCTTAGCTTGATGAATCAGATCCCAGTCTAAAGTATTTCTTTACACTCTTAAAACATTCAAATTATTACTGCATTTCCACAGGAAGAAAATCATTTCTGTGTTAAAATAAAAAGCCAAGCCAGTGCTCAATGATGCACTGTCACTGTTTTGTGTAAAGCGTAAAATGTTTACATACTCCAAGTGCTATTTCTTTGTCGCCTATAGTACGAACACTGAGTATGAATTAAAAGTATTACAAAATACAAAAATAACACTACTGCTACACTATTTACCATAAAAAGTAGCTGCCAGAGTAAGTCTTTAGAAATAAATGCCAGTGTTTCATTCAACATATTTTTGGAAGAAGTTCAAAAGAGCAAAAGCAACACATTTACTTCTAACATAAGTTAATTTGTGGATGTGGGAAGAAAGAAAGAAAAAAAAAAAAACTCCTGTTCTTTGGTCTTCTGTTCCCTTTTTTCATCCCGTTACCAATCAGTGGCTTTTTTTTTTTTTTAAAACTGCAAAGTTCAAGTGTCTGAAAGAACATTTTAAGAATCTGTTGTCCAACAGCATGGGTACAATTATAAGGGGTATACAACAAAACTTCGGAAGTGCAGAACCTTGCTGGAAAACATAAGTTGACCAAATGTGAGAGCATAGCCCAAAATTTAAATACCACCCCCAAAAAAAATCTATAAATCAATCTCCTCAAAAAAAAAAAAAATTCAGGACAGCATCCTTTGTTCCTGTCCACTGACTGCTATTGCTGGTGGACAAGTAGCAAATAAATGTAGGCATTACATGTTTTTACATTTGTGTCACATGTTTAATATCGTCAGGTTTATTGTCTTTCTGATTCCTCAGCATGTCTATAAAGTCATTTGTTTCTGCTTCCAATTCTTCTCTGCCATCTCTGAAGCAGTCGTCATCTTCTGAACCGTCCTCTTCGACTCTGCGATAGAACTCTTCTCCTTCGCTATCGTCCTCTCCCTCATCTCCAGGGCTGCAGCATGACTCGTTGTCACTGTGACTGACACAGGAACTCGAGGACTCATCCTCTGAATTGGAGTATACCTCAGCTCCGTGGAAAATGTAGTGATTTGGTGCTTGAAACAGGTATTGAGAATCTGAAATTAAATTAATTAAAAAAAATTAATGACTTCACATACATGAATGAAGGCAGCTTTACATGGAGGAAATTATATCATTAAGTCAAAATCTGGCATCTCACAGGTGAAATTTGAACAACCTGGTGTTACTGTTTTCATAAGACACAACTGGTAACAAATTCAGTACCTTACTGGTCTACAAGAGATTTTGACAGTGTGGCAGCCCATTTGCTTGACCAAGAGAACCACTGACTACATTTTCATACCAAATGTGAAGGCAACACCAAAGCTTTTCTGCATCCAGAAATGAAAACCAAAACTCACATGACCACAACACGGCAGCCACGTTAGTTTACATGTCAAAGTGAAGGATAATGTTTCATATTGTCCAAGGATTTTCCAGAAATCAGAAAATATCAAGTCTTTATCTAATAGGAGCTGTTGTCTCTTTACAAAAGCATAAAGCTATCCTTGCAGTCATATTTAATAAACTCAGATTAGCTAGCAGTAAATTCAAAATTTAGTATTACATGTAATCCACATTATATATATATATATATATATATATATATATATATATATATATATATATATATATATATATATATATATATATATATATATATATATATATACACACACACACACACACACACACACACACATACATATAGAAAAAAAATGTAAAAAAAAAAACGTACTGTCAAGGCGCTTGCTGATTGGTTCTTTTGCAAATCTACTCAGCCAGCATCTTCGGAGAATTTCAAGATCTGATTTATTTTCACCTGACTCTGGACACTCCTCATTCTTTGTTAACAAATCCCCCATATCAGTTTTTGCATTTCCTTCAACAATTTCAGTCCTGTTCTGTGGAGGGTTTTCTGTAGCGCTAGCTTGTGGGAGCTCAGAGGTAGACCCTACATGGTTTGATTGCTGAGCTCCTGCTGTTTCTTCGGAAGCTTGCTTGGAGGTATAAGTGTGCTCACTAGTTTGTTCCAAGGAACTGGAGTCTTCTGTAAGTTCAAGGGGGGTATGTGGTAGGTCAGTGAACTGTAGTTTGGACTCTTTGATCGCACGAGGGGGCTTTTCTGCGATCTCTGAAAGTCTTAAAGGGTTGTAGCATAGTTGCTCATAATCTCCACCCAACCTATGGCATAGTTCATTGATAATAACATCGCAATCTCCAAGCAATTCTACATCGAAGTTAAGGTGGTGTAACTGTTCTCTGTTGATTAGAATCTGAGGTACTTCATGGGGAATGGAGTCTAAAACAAAAAAAAAAATTCAACATTAGGACATGAAAACTCACATTATTTAATCAAAAAAGGAAAAGACAGGACTGAGGCCTTTGTACAGCACTGGTACATGCAATATTACGATATTATTCCAGATACGTATTCAAGATTTAAAATTCACACTTAAATCACAGAATCAAACACTGTAAAGGGGCAAAATTGAAAGCTTATCCACTTAAATAACAAAACTATATACAAAAGTTATTATCCTTGATTCACAGGCCAAGTCATTCAGCTACTTTTTATTTCTTAAAATAAAATAACACATTTCAGGAATTAAAATGTCATTGCACAATTTAATAACCTACTTGGAATAAGAGCCACTGGTCGTACTTTCAGTGATGACCCTATGACAATCAGGAGGTCAACCTCATCTTTGTCATGCTTCATGGCCCTGTGAAACTGTTCTGGTAAATTCTCTCCAAAGAATACAATATCTGGTTTCATGATGGCGAGAGGCAGATCAGGTGGACATCTGGGGCATCGAGGCACAACCTACAAGTGTATGAAATGCAGGTAAAAAGGTTATGGGAAGATCTAAAATTATAAAATGTTTACAAATCAGCTTTCAAAAGAGCTTTAACCAATGGTATCATAATTATTACAGCAGTGGTAGTTGACAGTAAAACAATTATTCAATTCTGGTTGTAGTTATGCTATCTTTGTTTGCACAGACATTTCATGATATATAGGTAAATTAGTACCAACTGAAATGCAACATGCTTAAATATGGATTAGCTCATTTTGTATGTTGCCAATAACAATTGACAATACTCATTACTAAAATTGTACTTTGTTCAAAACACTACAATTATATAAAAGAATTCTGAACATTGAGATGTTTCATGTGTACAGTACATATCTAATTTTACAATGTAATGTACCCATACCTGATTAAATATATCTTCCCTAACAGCTTCACTGTCAACCTTATATTTGCAGGTCAGGCATGATGCTGTTGCAAAAGAGCCTGCAATGGAGATTCAAGAATTTGAAATGTACAGCATTAGTTCACTATGTAAGTAGTTAATTAAAGCTGTATATACAACACAAACATTTATATGTTCATGTGGTCTGAATTCAAACCATACTGACACATGCAATAAAAGACTTGTGTGGTTACTGTGTAGAAACCAAGCTGTGAAACAAAACAAGCATGGTGATGTTCTTGTAATCTATTACATTTTATAAAAGTTGTAAAAACAGTTTATTGAAGAATGTGGACAAATGACTTACTATCTAATCCCCTGATACAGCTCCCTGTCTGACATTACTTCTTGATTAAATGCAAATATATAAAACTAACCATGGCACTGAATGATCCTCTGGACTCCAGCCACCTGTTCCAGTGTGTCAATGTTCTGAGTATAATTCTGAAGAAGCTTTGCCTGTTTATCCAACATTGCAATGAACCTGTGACATGGAGATGGCTGGAACTGTCCTGGATAGATTTCCTAAAAAAAAAATAAAATAAAATAGAAAGTTCAGACTGCAATTATTTATACCAAGCTTAATATGTACACTTATTTTCTATCCAGTTCAAACAGGTGGGGAATCACATGACAACCTTTCTAAGATAATTACTCTATTATGAAAAAATTCTCCACCAGATAACAATTTCCTCTATTAAAATATATTTCACTTAAATGTTAAATGTGCATAGCTGTTGTTTCACTTTGGTCAATATTCACTTTGCATACCACAAATCTATTTTATCCCCAAAGAAATCCACATCTGCTAACACCAGTTGAAAGAGGTAATTACATAGGTAAATTAGATGAAGTGTTTCTCCTTCTTTTAATTATGCCAGGCAAGCATTTACTTAACATTTTACATGCTTATTCCGATATGGTTCTCATTCCTTTACATTTATGTTGTTTGGAGCCGACTGGTTTTAATTGAAGCTTTTTAAGTCTGGAAGCTTATTGACTGACGGCATCAAATCATTTGTAACTGCTAGAACAGACATTTTGCATTTCCTACAGAGATATTTTACTCTGCTTTTTTCATTTGTTTAGGGATAGAAGTAAGACAAGGATGTAGCAAATCTAAATAGTCATCTGTCCATCATATTTCAGTCCTAACCGTTTATCTGCAGCAGTGTGAGAGAGAGAGAAAGAGAGAGAGAGAGAGAACGAACCAGGGTTGGATATCGAAGTGAGTTAGCAAGTCGAATCCGCCAAAAGCCAGGCAAGTAGCCGGAGTTTGTTTATTATTGAACAGAGATTACTTAAGAGATTGTAGATCCCATCAAAGTTTTTATACACTGTGTTGTATGTTCTTTGTGCACTACCATTCCTGACTTTTTACATATCCACCCTTACTCTGTTCCCCCCACAGTCAGAGACGCGATGGACTACTGTATTTGGTAAACTTACTAACTGCTGAAACAAAACTGTATTATTCCTTTACTGAACTTGAAGAATTTGGGGGATTTACCAGTACTTGCTAAATGTGGCGACATACAGCCCTTGTGTCGTCAACTCCCAAGAACGTTTAACACAGGTATTCAGGGAATAAATGTATGGACAGCATATTTTACAGCCACCCATGTATTCTCAAAAGGCTTGCAGATACAACATTGAAACAGAATTTATAGGACAAACCTTTGCAAATTTAAAAAATGGCCGAGGGTCCTTTCTAAAGTATTCAATATCAAACATTGCTTGTGGATCTGGAAGGTCAGGGAAATCTATTGCAAGACGTGCATAAATACCATCACGGGATCTAAAGTCAGGTATTCCACAGGACACAGAAACCTGCAATAAAAAGCATTATTAGTTAACCAGGCATTTATAATAATAAAGTCTGCAATGCTGTATGTTTAAAAATAATGCAAAAATGTAACTTATTATATGCATGTGTGTTTGAGAAGGACAAAACTCAACATTAGTGGTGTTCTTAAATTCTTTACCGTCAAGACACACATGCTAGCCTAATCTTCATATTCTTGTACATCAATTCACTGGTTATGCTGTGGTTAACATCTAATTTGTTGGGTGACCGAGGTTTATCTGATAATATTTGAACAGTAAACCCCCCCAACAGAAGGAATACATACCCCAGCTCCAGTCAAAACCATAATTTTTTTACATTCTTGCAGCAGCCTGACAACATCTTCCATTGTATTGATGTCTTTCCGTTTCTTTCTTTTTGGAGGTTCCGATATATTAATCACAATCTGCCAGAGAGTCATATCATCCAGGTCAGGTGGAAGCACAGTTCCTGGGAGAAGGTCTTTCAAGATGGTCCGCGGGTCTGTCTCCCTCATAATATGCTGCTGAATAAAACTATACGAACCTGCAACAAGAAACCTCAGTTATATGAACTTCAGATGCTGCACATAATAGTCAAACGAGATACCTTTCTACCAGCAACATAAACATGCCATTTGCACACAGATGTAAATTCCAAGTGTCTGCATAAACCTATCAAATTTTGGAGAACATTTAATGCATTTCTTTACTTAAATATAGTGTATCAGATGGTAAATGTATTTAAGTGTGCTTCAATCTCCAAGGTTTTTTCATCATATGCTCAAATTTAAAATGTGTTAAATTGCAAACATATTTTAATGTTAAATATTCATGAGATCTATAGCATTTGCAGAAACATGTACATGATAGCACAAGCGTTATTTATTTTTTATTTTATTTTTTTATTATTATTAATTTTTATGAATGCAGCTTTTAACTGTAGTGAATGTTTTCCAGGACAAAGACTACAAAAATCACCACAAGTCACATGCATATAGCAAGACTTACCTATCTGAGGTTGTGGAGTCCAATCACTCGAACTTGCATGTGATGATGTATCATCGTCATCACAGTCATATGAATCGAACCCATTCAGGAGGATATCCTCATTCTGGGGTGTTCCATCTGAAAAAATATCCATATTACAGGGCTACATAAACAAAATAATCCGATGGTTACATGTATCATTTAACATAATATAACTACTCCTCGTCTTCAGATTGACCAACAATTTATACAAGATATGTACTGTATCATTGGTACATCTGAATTTCACTGTTTGCATGCACTAATCCGTTAATCTGTTTTTGTTTTTTTTGTAATTTCAAATTGTTTCAAAAGTTCAGTAATACACAATTGTAGACCTCGGACTTATTTAGGTTTAAGCCAGAGCTTCAAAACTCCTGTTTTGTTAATGCACAATACACGACCTGAGTTACTCCAAGCCCGCTAACGGCCATTAAAAAAAAAAACTCATTAACTTATAGTAGAGTTAAATAAATACAATCCCTTAGCTAATATCAACCCCTGCAAGCTGCATGACAAGATGTGCTACACGTTAATGTGTTGCTGCTTCAACGTGATCAAGGATGGACAATTTCTCAAAATATACTGTACCTTTATATTAAAACCCTTTTTTGCAGAAAATGTTGAGTTCATAAATGTGTAATAAAACACAGTTACAAATAGTTTAATAGGTTGTGGCAATTCCTTAAGGTTTGGTGAAATGTGTCTAACGTTAGTCACCGTCGCTATCCTCTATTCTGACAACTTCCCTTGTACGTTGTCGATCCCCTCACTGCTTGCACTACACTACTGTATTCACAATAAAATTACCTAACAATGTTTGCAATTTTACGAAAACACTAATACTCACAAAACATAACTAAGACTGACATACTGCGAAACGCCAAAGCGATTAAATAATGAAAAAACGATCGAGAAACAATGTGTACATTTTAATTTCAGTATTCTCAGTACATGCCGTATTTGTTTTAACTGTAATTTATATATATATATATATATATATATATATACACATATACATATATATATACATATCAATATACATATATATATATATATATATATATATATATATATATATATATATATATAACATACACATACATATATATATATATATATATATAATATATATATATATATATACATACACACATATACAAAATAATTATATATATGTACTAATATATATCTAATACGAGATAAATACACACATACATATACATATATATATATATATACACACATATATATATATATAATATATATATATATATATATATATATATATATATATATATATATACACACACACACATATATATATATATATATATATATATATATATATATATATATATATATATATATATATATATATATATATATCCCTAAAGGGAAGTTTTGAAAAGTTGGTGATAATTAACGTTTTTTCGAGAAGATCACATCTCAAAAGCGCTTTGTAAACAGGAATGCCAACAGCAGTACTAATACCTGCTCGCTCTGTGGCAGAAACCCCGTTGAGTTCCTCCTCCTCCTCCTCCTCCTCCTCCTGCAGCCCCTCCTGTAGTTCAGAGTCCTGCAGCCCATTGTCTCCGCCTGATGCCGCTGAGGCCTGTCCTTGCACCCCCTCTCCCGGCCGCTGCCGCTCCGCCGTCGCCTCGGACTCACCACCGATTTTTCCCATATCTTCCTCCTCCGAGGCCGCCGTGTCCCTGCTCTTTAACACCTCCCCGAGCTTCAGTCTTTTAGCCAGAGGTTCCTCAGCCTCTAAGCCGCCGGCGCTGGAGTTGAGGATGATTTTCGTGCCGTCCGCCATCTTCAGCTCGCACAGTGTCTGCGCTCGGGCTCGACCATGAAGATCCTCCGAGCGCGACAGCTGATGGGCTATTTAAACCGCTCACGTGACGCGACCTCTTCCAGCAGCGGCCCACGCGCCAGCACTCGCTGCAGGTGACGTCATCCACAACAAACGCACGTAACCAATGAGCCTTCATTATCATCCTACGTCCTTCATAGAAATCTACGGTAAAGCCAATCACAGCCAGCGTGTGTCTAGACACGTAATCAGAGGAAA
This sequence comes from Polyodon spathula, assembly GCF_017654505.1. NCBI lineage: Eukaryota > Metazoa > Chordata > Actinopteri > Acipenseriformes > Polyodontidae > Polyodon > Polyodon spathula. The sequence continues at coordinate 3,674,482 of NC_054546.1, read as the reverse complement.
ACTAAAGCAACATGGCAAGATTCGTTAACAGAATTGTTTTGTTAACGAGTCGAATCTATTAAAATACGACATATCTTAACACGCCACACGTTCATAGTGTAATATGTGGATACATAATCGTATTATATGTATTAAAATAAAATAATACCTGTCTTCCCTCCGCCCCCCTCTGGGTCATATACATCCCTTGACACACCCAAAGTGTTTCTAGTGACTATCTTGACACACCCGTGCCTCACACGATCAATGAAATGGACGAAACTGGGATCTGAGAGAAACCTGGGTGGCGATACGCCTTAATCAGTGCTTAGCCTGAACAGTCAATACGAGAAAAAACAGAACAGCCGAAAGGGAAATTTATTTAACGGCAGGTATTTGTTGGCTACATTCAGCGAATTTCAGATTAGCTAGACATATCATTCTATTATAAACTCCGACTAAAACAGCTCGTTTATATTTTTAATATTTGCTCTGTATCATCTCCCAAATACAGAGTGTGTGATGTAACTTAACCTTAAAACAACTTTTTTTATTTATGTTGCTACAAAAAAAGTGGTAGTTGCCCCAACTTAATAACAACCTCCCATAGATCTTGACCCTTTTTTGTAAACAACTTGGTCCCTCCTTTGTAGCTTCGCAGTGTCTGTACATGTAATATAATAAAGAAAATGGACAGATTTGATTTACATCACTTCATACTTGTTTATTTGTTGGTTTTTATTTTAAAACTGTTTCAACCAAATCTGTTTAATAACATACCATTAACGACACCACACTGAAGTATTTGGGCCAGAGTATACAAGATGCTGATTATGTCACTGTGGTTAATATCATACAGCTCATATTTACTCTCAGTAGCATATTGGGAAATAATAATACGATCAGATAACTGTTTAAAGTTTTCAGTTTTGTAGGACAGAGTGTTTTTCTTTTTCTTTTTCTTTCTTTAAGCTCGACACACAGATACCAGGCTGCCTTGTAAAATAAGCACACTATCTTACATTGCTCCTCCCCCTTTACTGCGTGCCCAATAAGAAGTGCAGAAGGCAGGGCAATATCAGCTGATCAGCGGATCAGCGTGTGTGCTGCAGAAGCATTTCTTACCAGGGTCGTACACAAGGAAGAAAGGCTTGTGGAAAGTATTGTACTAGCGGTGAAAGTTGTCTCTGTCCGTGCGTAATTTTACTTTTCCAGTAAATTAAACATTTGTAAATGGACGCGATTTTAAACTGCAGACCAGAAGATCTAGAAGATTATTATGGCTTGCTGGGATGCGATGAACTGTCATCGGTAAGATTAAGATAATTTTCGCGAATATTATTAAATTCAGCTTATTTTTCTGAGGTTGTCAGGTGGCTAATACTACAGTAATTGTCTGCCTTGTGCTAGAAATTCAATAGCACAATTGTTGAATTGTAGCACATTACTTCAATGTACTGTTTATACTTGTTGCATGTTGTGTGTGTGTGTGTGTGTGTGTATATATATATATATATATATATATATATATATATATATATATATATAAGCTTTTATGTTTGCAGTACATTGTCACATTGAACCATTGCAATTCAAAGATTCTTACAGTGTTATTATTTAATTAAAATACAGTTAGATACAGTGTACTGCTGTGTAGGAACCCATTCATTTTTGTATCGCTCCATTAATTACAGCAAGTTAAGTATGCTTTTTTTCACATTATTCAATTTTTTTGTGAAGCAGCCTTTGTTTTTCTTTTTTTTCTGATTTGAACAGTTTTAATATGACAAATGTTAAGAATTTGCATCAAGTGGTAATCATGTTTTTTTTGGAAAACAGGTGCAATGGAAAAATGGCATCAGCTGAATAAATAGTTGTTTGTAGTCATAAGGAATGACTCATGGATTGACATTACTCCATTCTTTACTAATTTATGAATGAATTCTGTTGGTTTAGTATTGATTTGAATGTGTCTGACTAAACACAAGTAAAAGGCTGATTGGAGTATTTGCTACTCCATCAGACCTCTTTACTGAGTGGTTTCATTTGAGTGAGCAAAGTTTATAAGAGGTTGCATTTTGCTTTAATGAAAAGTGTTTTCTATGGCAATTAATCTAAGTCTCATCAGTAAATGAGTTGTGCAGCAGCTGGCAGGTATCTGGTGCTTTGCATGTAACAGGAAGAGTGGGCCAAACAAACACTGGACCGAAGAACAACACCACATTTATATTTAACTGGAGCAAGAGTTTAGTACTCTAACTTAGTTCAGCTGAAAGTGCTGCTTCTCTAAAGTACAAAATATCAACTGGAAATTATTCTGTCACAATATTGGCAATTTCCAGCAAAGTGTGTCTGGTCACACCCATTGCTGTTAATAATCAATCCCCCGCAATGATTATTGGAATTCATTATGAATCATGGAACACATATAAAAAGGACTACCAGCACAGATTAATAAAGTAAACTGTGACCATTTATAGTTTCTGTTTTAATAAAACTGCATTGTCATATCAGTAGCCAAGACTGTTATCTAAACTGACCCACAGTTCCAGGTGAAAGCAGTGCTGAATTTCCTAAATGAGATGTTTCCTGCTTGATGGTCCACACAGTTTGATGTTACATTGTGCTGTTTATCAAAAGGTCCAGTGAAACCTGACCTAGTATTTTTTTCCTTTTTTTTTTTTTTTTTTTTTTTTTTTTTTTTTAAGTCAGAACAGATCCTCACAGAGTTCAAAGCCAGAGCTCTTGACTGCCATCCTGACAAAAATCCTGATAACCCAAAAGCAGGTAATGATTTTACAGGAAATTTTACAGAAAAACAAGTATTATCTATTCCCAGTTGCAATCTTATTTTCCAATGCACAGGTATGATATGCATACATAAAATTAATTCTACATGTTTTCATTGAGGATTGTTTAAGTAAGGCATTTAATAAGAATGGGCAAATTAACTTAAATAAAATACTGTCACAACAGCAGAAGACCATGTATGTTACTTTTGAATTTTGAACCAAGCCTCATGCTAACCCTGGTGTGCTCACAATGGTATCTTCATTGTAACCATAATACATGGTGAATGAAAAGTGTCAAGGGGCGTATATTTTATTGCACACAATGTTGTTACCAACAAACATGCATCTCTGTTTAATTAGATTTTACAATCTCAGGGAATAGAAATAGTTTTCCATTATGTGTGCAAATATAAATCAGTACACCAGGAACAAAGAAGAATGCATCCAATATAGCCACCGAATGACACTTTAGGGAATGAATTCATGCTGCAACATCAAAACAAAGGAATGCTGTGCTTGAGGTGCTTGTCATTTCAATTAAAAAAAAAAAAAAAAAAAAAAAGGATGAAAAGATCAGATATTCTGATAATACTGAAGCAATGGGGCATTCTTTATGTAAAAAGAGTAGAATTTAAATTTAAACCCTAGTTGTTTACCTAAGTGTTGTTGGTATATTTAGTTCAAAGCCATCTTTTAAACTGACGTACATCACCCAGTTATACCTCTGGATTATAATTTTATTCCATGAGCAGGGATGCTGATAATCCAATTTTAAACAATCCTAATTTGCATTTTATCCAACATCTTTACCAGGTTTGTACATCCCATAGTGTGTGTGTGTGTGTGTGTGTGTGTGTGTGTGTGTGTGTGTGTGTGTGTGTGTTTTTAAACACTTTCTCTTTATTTTGAGAGCGAGGGAGAGAAAAACAATTTTCTTTTTTCAATTTCCATTTTTTTTCCCCCATAGCTGAACTCCAAAGTAATTTGTCATCTTCTAGTAGCAGGGGTTTGGTAGCTTGGTTCCCAGACTGACACAGTGTGAAGCAGGGTTTCTGGTTTGATAAGTGCAGAGTGCACAGTGGGTAACAGTATTGAGGCATGCTGTAAAGCAACACCAATCAATTACACTTGAGTGTGAAACTGAAAATAATTCCAAGGCTAGTACATTGTAATACACATACCAAGTGGATGAAACAACTAGGAGCTGAGGCTTTGGGAAATTCATGCTACAGAAAATGTCCTCTGCAGTATTGGGTCTGAAGCAGTCAATCCTTCAGAGGTCACCAGGCTCAACCAGGTGGTTCTTTAAAGATTTTATTCAGATGATCAGTTTTAACAATTTCAGTAAATTGCTCTACAAAGAGTTGAATAAAAAGAGTGAACCTGCTAGGCCTGTGGATTTATCTTTTTAAAGGTTATTATTTTTGAAAGTATTTGCTTTCAAAACCTCATCGTAATCCTGCTTTCTTTATGATTTAAAGTATTTTAGATGTTTGTTATTGTATCTATGAAACTGTGAAATTGTGATAAAACTTTATTTTGACAGTATCAAAAGTCTTGATTATTACAAAAATGATATCCCACATTGTCAATTTTGTCATTTGGTTTTAGTGGAAAAGTTTCAAAAGCTGCAGCAGGCGAAAGAGATCCTGAAGAATGAAGACAGCCGCGCCCGCTATGACTACTGGAGACGAAGCAGAATCGCCATCCCCTTCCTTGACTGGGAGGCTCTTTGTGACACAGTCAAGGCAGTGAGTGTCTGAGGTTCAGCTCTCTGCAGGATGCAACCTTTACTGTGGAATGTAGGAGCCACTTATCCCCAAGTTTACAGATTTGTATTCCACAGTCAGTGGATAATTCTCTTAAGATTAAAGTGCTGTATTTGTAAATAGAATATTAGATGGGTCAGAATTTATTAACAGGGTATGTCACTCAAGTGTCTGTGTTATTCCTTTCCCTTTGATTTGCCTATTCACCAACCACAGTCTCCTTTACTCTAGTGCTTTTAACACACAGGTTGAACATTTTCATCAAGAAAATAATCACCTTTTTATGTTAATTAACAGTGATGTCATCTTGCATCTCTTTTAAATGAACTTGAGTCCTCTGGTATTGTCATGCATATGTTTGTTGGGGGTGTATCTCTTTTGATACAAGTACAACACAATCCATGAAGTAGTCTGTTTGTTTGTTTTCTATATTTAATGTAGAAAAGCATGTACGTGTGGCAGGGGATTGCGTTCAAGTGATCTGCTGACAAGTGTTTTAAAAGAAACATTTGTAATAAACAAGGCTCTTGAGTTTTCTAGATTTGGTAAACCACAGTGCGTGTTTCTTCAAGACCAAGTCTCTTCAAATGGACTTGTCATAGTCCTGCACTGTCCTGATGCCTTTTCATGGGGTTTGCATTAATTCACAGTGGTTTTTATTGTAATTACTCAAGTGCAGTTTTTTCTTCTTCTTTCAAGTGTGTGTGAAGGTGTCTTCTTCGCCTGTGTTCAGAAGCTGCTCTTTGGTTTTAGTTGCCTACCATTTATATCCAACGTCCAAAGTGTCTCTAGAAAGCAGAGCCAGCGCCACCTAGTGAGTTTTCTTGTGTTTCTCTGGCAATACACTGCACACAAAACAATGCTATTCCTTACTATTTTTAAAAACACCAGCTGATTTTAGCTTCTGTCTAAGGCAGGCAACAAGAAAAGAAGAGCAGCTCATGAACTCTTCAAAAAACACATGGCACGAACATCTTACAAAAAAAAAAAAACGGACAAATCCATAGCTAACATAAAAAAGGTGGGTAGTAACGCTGCTTACTTACAATTTAAACAATACTAGAAGTAAAACTATAACAGTATTGTATTAGATGTGGTCAACTCTGGGTGGATTTGCCCAGCAATGTTGTCACAATTGAATAGATGATTTCTTTCGTTAGTCTATGCACTGGGCAGTGAACAGTAAGATGGAGCCCATGCTGGAGGCTCCAGGAATCAAAGATAGCGTGAGCCCTGGGAAGCCACCTGACCGGCATGGAGAGCAGGACTGCAGTGGGTCGACCAGCAAAATGGAGCAGGTGGGGCTGTCTGGGGGCAAGACCACTGAGAAGACACCGGAGGATGAAGAGCCACAATCTCCAAAAACACCACCATCTTCCAGTGAGTAGTACTTCACCTGGGTATAAATGCTCTGTCAATGAAGACAAAGTCAAGGTTTTTTAAATACATGCACAGTTCAAATGTACAAGGTTGATGTGTATACTCTACATACAGGATATAAAGGCAGTAGTACACTTTGAAATGGAGGCACCGCGTTGCTTAAGACACTGTTCCACAGCAGCACTGCAAAGTGGCCAGGTGACATTATTCTCATTAAGTGCTATACATTGTGTTTCGGGTGTTAGGAGGTACAGTGGGTTAGTGAAATGCACTGTAGCAGAGAGGATGGTTTGTTTTTGTTGTAGGCAAAAGCTTTAAATGTTCAACGTTGTTTAAATGACTACACATTCTGACAGGTATTGTATGGCATTAGAGCAGAGGACTGAAGCTCTGTCCGTTTGATTTCATGTTCAGCAGTTGATGTGGTTTGTAACCCACGCCAAGTCCTTTCTCCTTCGTGATGCACAGATGGAAAATATATTACAAAGAACCGCTGCCTGTATCCAGATGGTTTCTCCATGAAAAGGGCATAGCAAAGTACCTAACTTACTGTCAGGTCGTATAGTGTTTAAGCGCACAGAATACCTGCCTGTGGAAGACTGCACACAAATGTATCCCACATGTTGATTTATGTCTGATTCAATTTCAGTTCAGATGGAGGTTACTGTTACTGGACCCTTGTGTGAAGAAAAAGTGGTTTTTGAATAGAGTTTTAATGAACACAACTAAAGGGAAGAAAAGCTATGAATATTTATTTATACCAAAAGGATGTACATACAGGGAATAAAATAAACATTCGAAAGTGTATAATCTAAATGAAGTAATAACCAGTGTTTCCCTCAGTTTGTTGTACTTTCCCCAATAGCTGTGGCCTAAAATCGATTTTTAATTTAACTGTCTTCAACAGTTCCTTTTAACAAGGATCAATTTTTCCTTTTTCTTGTATTTTCATCCTGAATGATAGAATGTGTTTTTTTTTTTTGTTATCTGCAATGTGAGATTTTCAATTAATGCTGTTTTTCAGATGATAACTACTGGCACTTGCGTTTCCGTTGGTCAGCTGACACACCGTCTGAACTTCTGAGGAAATTCAGAAACTACGAAATCTAAAACAAGTCCCAGCTTTCCAGTATTGTCCGGTGTGCATCAAGCTCATTGTCCTGTATCTGTGCAAAAGGAGTTACACTATTCTTGTATTTTATGCAGCTTTTCTTTTGTAATTGTCTTAGTCAAGTGGACTTTTAAACCATGTGTTTAAGCAGTGTTAGTATGTGAAAAGGATGGCTAGATCATGCATAATAGCAAATAGATCATAGCCAGTTCATAGCAGAACATTTATTCAAATAACTTATTGCCAATTTATACTAAGCATTTATTCAAATTAATTATTATATATGAGAGTGAGAGAGAGAGTGAGAGAGAGAGAGAGATCCTATCCTATAGATATATTGATGTCTATGATTGTATACTATCAATTCCAGAACATATTTTCTTTTAAAAGTAACACAATCTGAAAAGCAAATAATGCACTTTTTAGCCCTTTGTATAATTTGTGATGTTAATAGCTCTGGATAGCTAGATACTGTAGCTAGGCCTTTGCTGCAACACATTGTGTGTGACATTTCTTCTATACTTCCTGCTATTTCTTTATTTGTAACGCTTCTGATGTTGAAGTGTGATTAAATGTGTATATTTGAGATTATGACTGGGGAATTAAACTGTTCACTTATAACAAATGGCTTTCAGCAGTGCTTGTGGAGAGACATTGAGATTTCCTTCTGACCATTGGGGCATCCTCTGCTTGTATCCACATATTACTGCAATACAGACAGCACAGTATACAGCAAAGGCAGTGTGCTTGTTTTGAAGACTACAGAGTGTTCTGTAAACCTTTAAGCAAATTAGAACCTTCATGCAAAATGCATAGAATCATCCTCAAACCATTTTAATAAAAAATAGACAATTGAAACTATCTCTAATGCTTTTTTTCAGCATGATCCTTTGCTCTTACACTTTTCTTTCCAAGGTTTTACCCTGCTCGCCTTCTAAACTCCATGCATAAACTGTTATTTGTGAGATTGTACATCACAGGGATCTATTTATTTTATCTTAACCACTACTCTTTAGAGGTAGGGGAGAAGAATTTCCATTTTACAGGTTGAGAATGAGTCTGTCTAGACTATTTAAGAGGCATGGCTGTTGGGAAATGCAATTGTGTTGCTTTTTTATAGCAAATAGATTCCCTTTTTATTTTCTGATGCTTAAAAATAAGGCTTTAATGCATTGACGAGCAAAGAAAGCCTGCTGAAATGAGACCTAGCGATGGAAGCAGGTGCAGATTACTCATCGTCGCACAGAGCCTTTCATTTCCTGAAGCTAAAGACTGGCCCGTCAATATGAAGCTGATGTTGCCAATGATAACTGTGACATCACTACGATCCAAAGCACAGATTTCAGAATGCTGTATTTGTTGCTGTACGCAGAGCTGCAGTGTTATTGCTTTTCATATCTTTGATCCAAAAGGATGTGCCAGGCTCTACTGTATACACTCTCTGTTTTATTAAAGTTTCTTTATCTTTCCAGCGACTCTGTAGAGTTTCTTTTGGTTCACATTCTCTTTGCCAAAATAAGCTGTTTGCAGTTTGTATGGGGTATTAACTTTAATTATTAAAAATAATTTAGTTAGATACATTTTTGGATGGTCAAAATTGGGGACCTACACCCATGTATGCTACAGATTTCTAGTTCTTATTGAGATCATTGTTAAACATAGCACTGCAGTGTAACCGCCCCCGCCCCACCCATCCAAAGTATGAGCCATATCTATTTCTATAACTGAACATGTATGGAAAGCTTTTAAAAATGGGTTATCTCTTAACCCCAATAAAGCATTCAACTAAATGTTTAAAAGCCAGTGGTCCTTTCAGTCATTTCTCAAGAGTGTATGGTTAACTGCAATGAAAATATGAAGGACACAGAAGAAAACTTCACTTTAAATAGACTTACTCTAAAAACACACACACACACACAATGTCCTATTGTAAGAGTCACTTATAGTTAATATCTGCAGGATGGACCACAAGGAGGTTAAGTGACTTGCTTAGGGTCACACAGTGAGACAGTCAGTGGCAGAGATAGGATTTGAACCGGTGACCTGGTTACAAGCCCTGGACTTTAACTACTGGACCACACTGCCTCCTAATAATATATATATATATATATATATATATATATATATATATATATATATATATATATATATATATATATATATATAATGACTGTACAAACTCCATTTATATTGGATTTTAGTGTCCATTACAATCTTGTATTTTGATACCTTCTAATTGTGACTTCTAGTGACACTAACATTCCTGAACTAATGCTTGGAAGAACTGCTCAAAAGTGGGTTTGATCAACTAAATACAATGCAAGTACTCCTTATAGAAATGTAATATTTTTTATGGCCACTGGGTGTCACTGATGTTTAGGAAGAGAGTGAGACATGAGAATACAGGAATTCAGTAGACAATGATGAGTGCTCTACTACTACTAACAAAAAATACAAAAATACTGTAATGTTCTCAGCCATTCAAATCTTAAACCCGGATGATTAAAGAGCATGTTTCTTCCAATTCACTGCTAGTAATCTAGCTGGATATATTTTATTAGAAGGGGGTTATCATACAGCATTCAATAAATGTTGTTTTGTTCATTTAATTGTATGTTACTTTATGTAACTGTCTTCCTATTTCATATATAGAGTATACAGTACACACACACACACACACACACACTGATACACACACTTTTGTCTACAATGTTAATGCCAATTCACATGCAAATGGCACTTCTGTCATCAACACTACATAATTTTTTAACAATACAACTATACACTGGGAGAATATGTTTTTTGCACTGTAATTATTACATTGTATGGAAGCATTTGTTTGCAGCCCATCTGCTGTCAGGGATTGGAGCTACTGGCTGACGTTTATTTTAGTGACTCATGTTTTCCATATTTCCAGGGAAATACCCAATCTTTCTTTGACCGTGTTATTAGCATTCAAGCACAGCTTCCCTCCTATCCCCAAGGTAATCTGCTGTTAGCCTTCATTCCGTACAATCACATTGATCTGCTGAAATGAATAGTATTCACAAGTGAAGAATTAAAAGGTGGTTACTGTTCCAAACATTCTAAACAATATCACTTATTTCCATTCATCTTTTGTTTTCCATTACCCTTTGTTTTGTTTTTATGTCTCTAAAATGCAATTGTAAATGAAAAATACCTTTTTGAAAAAACTAAATTATAAAGAAGAAGCAGGGGACAGTCTAATTGGCTTAGTGGCAGTTTGAGATGAGGAGGAATTTTGTGTATGGCAGCTTAAACTATCCAATCATGGATTTTGCCTAGGCTTCAACTCAGTTTGAAATGCCTGATTTATCACCTAATCACTGCTCCCAATTTACAAACTCAGAAGGACAGAAGATCAACATCCAGCCTTGGTTTCCTCTGTATAACCAATCGCCTCTTTTTACCTGGCGAACCTAAACAGCAGATGCTTCCAAAACCTGGAGGAGGGGGTTCAGCCTGGCCTCTTCAGCACCTGCTCCATAGAAGTAACTGTGCTGCAGTCAAGTGAACCTACAGCTTTCCTCCCAAGCCAGGAAGAGTGCAAAAGCAAAAGCAATGCGCCCTGTTGGTCCCCAGCCAAGATCAAAACCATAAGAATTTGAACCAGCAAGCTACTGGCCACATGATGCATTTCCATTCTCCACTGATCAGTGCCTTTACAAGCTGAGCCACTGTAGTGCCCATAACTGGTTAAGGTTTCTTACCTGTGATTCTTTGCAGACAAAGAACACTACCAAAAATTCTTAACATAAAAATTGTGTGATAGTTAATTACTCATTGCCAGAGAAGAGCACATTAACATCTATTTTGAGAGTCATTTATTCTAAATTGTGGTGTGTGTAAATATATTTAAATATACACACATATATATATATATATATATATATATATATATATATATATATATATATATATATATATATATATATATTTATACTCAAAGTGTAAACACCTTGTATTAGGATTACTTGTAACATTCTGTGTTAGTAACCAATCGACGAGACATAACTTCAAAAAAGTTGCCGACCGCCACCCTGGGGTATATATAGAGGGACCCCTTGAGGTTCATGGTTCCAGTCAGTCAGCCTTGATAGACCTCAGACTGAGTCTCACTTTAATTATGAGCTCTCACTGGCGAAACCCTGGGCCATATATATTATTAATCCAATCTCTTCAATTATAGTTAAATCCATGAACCTGATGGCAAGTACAGATCAATGGCAAACATGGGAAAGATATATATATATATATATATATATATATATATATATATATATATATATATATATATATATATATATATATCAACAACACAGAATTGTGTGGCTTGGTAAAGTTTTTTCAGTAGAGGGCACAATTACATTAGGTTCCATATAATTTTGCAGTAAACTACTGAGCAACACAATCTAAGACAGTGCTTATACAACAGCTTTTCATTATTAGCTAACAATTTGATAGCTGAATATTAATATTTTTCCATTATGTAGAATTTTGAAAAATGACTCGCAGCTTGACCAGGATTACTACTGAATTTCTTTGTTGCCTGATTCCTGACACTATGATCACCCCCCGTCTTGCCCAGTTGCACTGGCTAACCTGTTAAGTTCAGGATTGTCTTCAGTACTACAAAACACTTCATCACACAGGTCCCGAGTACCTCCCCAACCTGCTGACCCGCTATGTCCCTGCCTGCAAGCTGAGGTCCTCCGACTCTGGCCTGCTATATGCTGTGTTGCTGCTACTATTTCATGTATTATGCTACTATCATGTATTATGCACTTTCCACTGTATTTATGTACTATTTCATGTATTATGCTACTATCATGTATTATGCACTTTCCACTGTATTTAATGTATTATGCACTGTTTTTTTTTTTTTTTTTAACTGTATATCAATTATGCATTTCTCTGTATTTAAAGTATTATGGATTTTTTTTTGTTGTGAAAGGTGAATTCGTATTTATTTATTTATTTTTACCAGGCTTTGATTAATATGATGTGGAGGGAGGCTTATGGCGACCAGCGACCCCTGTGGTCTGGCCGGGCACCTGCGGACTTGCCTGTAAAGTGACCAGGGCTGCGTTGTCCTCTGACGCTGTAGCTCTGCGTGGCTGCATGGTGAGTCTGGCGTGTGTAAAAAAGCGGACGGCTAGAGGCGCACGTTTCAGGACGCGTACAGATTGATAGTTCTTTCAGCGCAGGGGGGGGGCAGGGACGGGGGATAGTGGTGAGCTGAACTAAACACAAATAATTGGACACTACTAAACTGTGGAGAAAATAACAACAAACAAGCTAATTTGCGACTTCTAAATGAAAATGGAAATCAATCGTTTTTACTGTTTACACGAAAAACTCATGATGCACACTTACGTGCTCTCCTCAAAGCATGCCTGTGGCAGGTCTGGTGTTTGCAGAATTGATAGCTGTGACTGCTCCGTGCAGCTAGGTACAGTATCTATTTACACTTTGTATTGTGTTTCTGTGATGATCTTCTTGGTCTACATCTTTTCCCACAGAGGAAGAAATAGAATCCTAGTATCCAGCTGACTTTAAGTGTTCTCTCTTCACACTCAGCTGGCAAACAAGGTGGTGTTTTTTAAAAAAAGAAAAGGCATTGTATTGTATTTTGCATATAGTTGAAACTGAACAATACGAATAGACCTCTTCATATCTTGCCCAATATGTCTCCCATTACATAAGTGACTTATAAACAAATGAGAGTCAGCCTCATTAAAGCTAATGATTCCTTTTAAGGAAAATGACATTCACAAAAGTCCCATTATACGAAATCAATGCTACAGATGTACAATACTTGCTATTTTACAAGTGTTTCTTTTAAAGCATTAAAATAGTCAAGGTCCTCTGGAAATCACATATACACAAAAAACAAACAAACAAACAAAAAAATATTCCATTCCCACACACCTCACTACTCCGTGTTAGAGGAATATAGACAAGCTTCAAAACCAACATGATATCTGGTCTGAAGATTAATGCAGAAGAAGCATTGCAATCCTCAGCAGTGTATGAATAATCAATTGTTGTTGGCAAAGGTTTTTTTTTTTTTCCCTTTGTCTGCAGACTTTGTTGATCTGTCTCAACTTGGATTCAGAAGCCTGATACTGGGAATGGTTCCATTGCATCTTTGATGACTAGCAGAAACCTACTTTGGTGAACCACAGATTTTTCTTTTGAGTGTGACCCTCAAGCCTGTAAGAGTTGTCTTGTAGAGGGAATGGTGACTGAACTATAGTAAGTGTGGACCGCTAGGGCTGTGTTATTGTGAACCTTAACGGTTGTATCAGGGAGTGAAAGGGTAGGATTAGGTATAGTCCATCAAAATTCAGACAACCAATGTTACATCAATCACTGTATCCAAACTGACTTAAGATGTGGCAACAAACCTCTCATGCATGATTCAGAAGAGCTTTGCTGCTGTGCTCTTTGCAAGTTAAGTTTGCATGAATGTAATGTGAAGAAACCTTTCAATAATGCCACGCTTTTTCTTGTAATATCCCCAGGGACACGTTGGGTGGGTTTTGAAAATATATACTTATATAGTGGAGGAATGTCTGATCGATCACCAAGGCCCATTATGTATTGTGTGTAAACAACAGCCCACTTTCATTAGTTTAATGATTTGATAGATTAACTTAAGAAAAATGCAGCATTGTTTAGTAATGTTTGAAAAAAGCAGCTGAGTTGATTATGAGGTCCAGACCTGTAGTACAGCCAGACCCCAGAGTTGAGTGTCATGCAGTATATGCTGTTGAGTTTTTAGTTTTGTATGCCAAGCCAGTTTCCTTTGATATACGTCCCCCAATCAAGGGTATAATATAGGCTCAAAAGCAATTAATAATATTGGAACATATACCCCAATCACAATATAAAGAGGAGTTATATGCCAGTGAGTTTGTAAACTGAAATATAAACCCAAACATGTGTATAGGGTTTCATTCATTCAATCCACAGCCCCATTAAAGAAAAATAGAGCTCAAACTAGTTCCTGTAGCTCGATTTCAAACACAGCTGTGAATTCAGCAGCTGGTGCTCGAGCTGCAGTACATTAACTAGGTATTTCGAGTAGGGATTAGTAAAAGTAGCGCGCTGTATGTTGAAGCTGTTAAATTTTCAGGAAGATTTCTGTGTATGGGGGGGGGGGGGGGGGGGGGGGGGTGTTTGTAGGTCCACATTAAAGAGACAGACGCTCGAAACTTGAGGCAGGATCCAGATTTATTGAGACATTTCCAAAATCCTTTCTTCATCCATTACTGTAGGCAGGATAGTTTCCAGGACACATGCCATTTACATGCAACACTTTCCGGTTTACTGACTTCTAAACACTGTCACCTCTACCTCACCCTCACAATTAAACTACCTGTCTTTCTCCATCCTGCTTTGTTAGTCATTCTAACTCAACTACTACACCATGTGAACAGGAGGAGAGGTGATATGCTCACAAGAGTGGGATGGTTTCAGCTGGGTTCATTACACTTCAGTATACTTTTATACATGGACAGTGTTTTGAAAACATGTCTTTCTAAATCATATACAAGAGTTCATTATACCCTCCTCAACACAGGTAACAACTCTTTGATAGCTTAGAGGACAGGACATGCCAATACTGTAGCTTAGATGTGGATCTGTTGATAACTAAATAACATATTTTAGCAATCCTTAAGCAGTTCTCGTGAAATATTGCAGTCTTGGTAATGTTGATTAGGCAAGGCAGCTATGCAATACACTGTTATTGAATACAAACGCTCAAAATAATTAAATATTTATTACTTAAATACAATACTTTATTTCAAATAAAACTGTACATGAATTTGTAATGCTTTCAGTGGTAGTTAATGCACATTTATTTGATGAATGAGCACTGTAATGCACAATTATCTTTTGTAGTATTTATAAATATATGTAGTTTGAAAATATAGGACACAAATATAGCCATTTTGAGTAGATAATCAAATATGTTTGCAATACATACAAGATAGATAACACATAGCACACACAGGAGAAAGCAGGTCACATTTAACCAAAAAGATACAAAGCCTGAGGATTACAATTCTGTTTTAAATCTTCCAAAAACTTTACGTAAATCTATTCGAACTGGACATGAATATGGTCTACTATATAAACAAGGTCCCAAAGTACTTTACTATAGAATAGAGCCTGCTGTTCAAAGTTTAAGGTGTCCTTGATTTCCCTTCTCAAAATAGCAGGTTATAAAACAGCTTATAAGCTGTCGAATACCTGGAATACAACAAATTCAAAAGTTTCTGACTGACAAGGCTTTCACTTTTTTTTTTTTTTTTTACAGCTATTATTTTAAAGCTGTACCAGCATTTATTTTACTTCTATTTTTTTGACTGACATTGAGCAAAAAATGACTATTCTTATAAGCAGATTTATCTTGGTCCCAATTAGAATGACATTGAGTAATCTGTATGTAAAAATGTGACCAGCATATCATATTACCCTCTGTATGAATGCAGCTCTTGAAGTGAAGACATACATTTCCATTCAGGGTCAACTGACAGGTAGGGAAGAGACTCACTATTCTCAGATATGGTGCTAAATCTGAAAGTGTCTTTGTCTGGTTCGCATTCCAGAGTGCTTACTGTCATCTCCATGCTGGTTCTGGAGGTGAAATGATGCTGAGCATGAAATGGGGTTCTTCTCCTCAATTGGCCCTTAAGAATGCACTTGAAGGCTCTTTTGAACTCTTGACTAAAACAGGGGTATATAATTGGGTTGATGCAGCTATTGAAATAGCCCAGCCAGAAAATGACTTTAAATAAATCTTCAGGAGGTTTGCACTGTGGGAAAAATGAACCTAGGGATACAAAAAACAAACATAAATAAATAAATAAATAAAAATAATAAAACACATTGGTACCAAAGGAAGCATTATTTAATTAAATGCAGAGAACAAACCTGAACAGGTTTCATGCATCTTTTAATCAAATAATGTACTTACCTAAAGGGAGTACAACAAAAAAAGGTAGCCAGCAGAGAATGAATACTCCCACAACTATTCCTAGTGTTTTTGCAGCTTTCTTTTCCTTGGAGAACTTGTGAATCCTAAAGGAAAACGAGCTGCTTAGAACTTTGTTATTAGATGGCTGCACGTGTTTGCTTAAAGAGCTCTCCCCAGTTGAGAGCTTCCTGTGGATCCTCAGAGTGACTTCTTCCTCTGTGGAGCTCAGTCGTTCTCTCTTAATCCCAGAATACAGACTCTTGGTCTCTCTTCTGGCTGCCAGGTAGACTCGGAAATACATCGCTAAAATCACCATGAGGGGCGCGTAGAAGGAACCCAGAGCTGAGAAAAGAGCATAGCCGGGCTCTTCTGTAATCTTGCAGACATTGTCGTCCTGTGGATCTGGCTCCTTCCAACCTAACAGAGGGCCAATGGAGATAACCACTGCTAGCACCCAGACTGCTGCCAAAGTGACCAGTCCTCGCTTTTTGGTCATCATCGTAGGGTAACGCAGGGGGTAGCTCACGCCTATATACCTGTCGACCGAAATAACGCAGAGGCTCAGAATGGAGGCAGTGCAGCACAAGACATCCACAGCTGCCCAGATATTACAAAACACGCGCCCAAAGACCCAGTAACCCAGCACCTCCAGTGTCGCGGAGAAAGGCAGCACGGTGGTGCTAAGCAGCAGGTCAGCTACGGCTAAGTTAATGATAAAATAGTTTGTGACAATACGGAGGTGCCTGTGACAAGCGACTGAGAGTATGACCAAAATATTTCCAACTACAGCGAAGAGAATGAACGCTGCCAGAGTTAAACCTAACATGACAACGCGCTGTGTGCTTGTGGTAGATGCCCCGGGGTTTGCATTAGTTAAATTCTCTGAAATGTCCAAGTTACGCACTGTAATTGTTTGGTTATTACAGAAAGAAGACATTTTTTTAAAAAAAAATCTGTCTAAAATGACATTTACTACCTTAGCAAGTGAAGATGCAGAAGAAACAGAATAAATGGTTATTTATTAGAGTTGTTTGTTTTTGATTCTCCAGGCTTTTAAATAATTCGTTCGTAAATGTTGTATTGCTTGATGGTGATAAAGTCAACGTACTCCATAACCCCGTAACTTGTTAAATTTGATTTCGTGATTTAGTTTTGTCATATAAAACCATAATACCTCGAAATAAAAAATAAAAAAATCAGGTACCAGTAGTTTACTCGCAAACTGGTGAAACCAAAGAAAAAGAATACATCTATTTAAATTAACTAAAGACTTTTAAAACTAACTCTTTATTCAATGCAAAATGCCGGCTGACACCTTTGCAATTTAATCTCTTGAAGCGTACTGCAGAATGAACTGAGGGTTTCTATTTACGTCACGATTATCAATCTGCCAATGGTAAAGCAGTACAGTACTGGCATGTATTAATTTTTTTACCCGATGAAGACGTTGGGAATACACATGACCACTAACCCACACACAGCAGCTATTGATGCCTTTGGTTGGCTATGTGTTCCTTGAGTAGCTTAAGATTTTGCTTAAAAGCTGTAACATACATTTTTTGCTATTATATGTTTGCTGCAGGTTGTACAATTGACTGTAAGTACTGGTAACGCGAGGTACAAATGAAAAGATGACGCAGTAATAGATGGAACATTTGAAAACCAGAAGAAAAAAAAAAACATCAATCAATATACTTAAAATGTGCAATTTTCATATGATTAAATTAGCTCAGCAACTTTTTTTTTTTTTTTTTTTTTTTTTTTTTGTGGAATTGTGTGAAATATTTGAAAGATTTAACATTATATAGAACTCTTACATGAGGGCAAGTCTGCACCAAAAATTAAATCCAACCAGTTCTACACCATGTGTCATTATAAATTATAGGAGGCTGTGCAGTCCAGTGGTTAAAGAAAAGGGCTTGTAACTAAGAGGTGCCCAGTTCAAATCTCTGCTCAGCCACTGCCTCACTGTGTGACCCTAAGCAAGTTATTTAATTGTTGTGCTCCCTCTATGAGGTGAGATGTTGTAAGTGACTGCAGCTGATGTATAGTTCACATATCCTTGTCTCTGTAAGTCGCCTTGGATAAAGGTGTCTGCTAAATATACATATAATAATTATTCATCTTGTAACTATAATTACATGCAAATGAATAATGTGTTGCTGAACGCAGTGCTCTTTTTTACTCATTGTGTTCTGTGCCATTACACAGCCCTGAAGCTAATTTGAATGGTTTATGTTCCTGTCCTAGATCCTTAATGGTTAACAGGTCATAGAAAAAGGCATTGGCAAGGTGATAGACACGTACCCAGAAACATACTGTCCGTATAACAAGACAACCTCCCTTTAGCCATGGCACCATGGAGCTGTTGACGTCATTGCAATCTCATCTAGTCAGTTTCAGGATTGGTGTCCAGGCTGAGTAAAGCACAGGAAATTAAAATATAAAGTTAACATTATAAGATCTTAAAAACTACAGGAGGAGGCAGCACCAGTAAGTAATTACAAAGAGAAAAGGGCATTCACTGTGCAGCTATGACCAAAAGTGTTGCATCACCCTATAGAATGAACTCATTTTGCTTCATATAGTCGAATGAAACCTGTTGAATAATGCTACATTAACATATTGAATTACATACTGCTTTGTAGTTTTTCATATACTAAACGAAAAACTTATAACAATTTGAAAATGTGACATTTTTAAATCTAACATGAAATACTATACTACTATTATGGCTTCCAGTAGATTTTTGTGATATTATATTGTAGTTTATTTGATTACATGACTTAATACAGTTAAAGATCATAAATTGTGTTTATATGTTTTTTTTTATTATTATTATGTCTCAATTCTAAAATACTTGGTGATTCGAAATGTTTGGCCATAGCTGTAAACATTAGAAGAAATGTGCAAGAAATTAAAGTTCATTGAAGCCAAACAGAGCAATGATTCCTCCTCAAGTCAAAATGAATTGCCTTTGAGACACAAGGTGTGCCTTACTTATTAATGTGGTTCTTTGCTCTCCTCCTCTCATTTAATACCCCTGTCATCATTTGGACATATTAAAAGATAAATGTTTCCACTGTAAGTCTTTCTCAGTATCTTTAGTATATTTGAGCATTGAGTGTAGAACTGTTCTGGCTCTGTGGGCTGGATGCCTCACCTTTCTGAAGGTGGCTCCTCACAGGTACAAGGAGACTTTGTTATATATGGTTTAACATACAGATGTTACTGCTGGCCTGTGATTATGTAACACTACGATCAACAGTCATGATTTTCATCTTTGTTCTAGTTTGCCAATGTCAGTCTTGTACTGGCAAATGCTGTTTATATATATATATATATATATATATATATATATATATATATATATATATATGTGTGTGTGTGTGTATATATATATATATATATATATATATATATATATATATATATATATATATATAATATATATATATTTGCACAAGGAAAATTGCTGTGGTCTGGGAAATAAGTCAATCTTTTAGAAAATGTAAAAGCAGTTTTAAACGTGTCTACAACAAACTCATACCTTTTAGGTGATCCAGGATTTGTGGCACCATACTGAGGATTAGTGTCTTTAAAAAAAATAAAACGTACATCTTTTACCAGAGCTCGTGTAGGTATCTCAGTGAACCTGTAATAAAACCCATTTGGTCAAAATACAGGCAAAAAGAAAGTGAAGCCCATGTACTGTAAAATCACCTTTCATAACTGGATCTCAGCGTGAATCCTGCTCTGCTGAAGATACCTGCTGTATTTCAATTAGTCTGTTAACAGCTGCCAGCTGCTTTCTAGCTCTTTCACCTCTTTGTTTTGTAGTAAAACATTTTTTAGTATGACAGTTCCTGCAGCTGCTTCTGAGAATCTTTGCAACTTCACATTTTTCATTTCAAGTAACAGCACGCGTTTACCAGCAAACTCATTTTCTATTTCATTTTCAAAAGACTGGAAAGAGTGTGTCGAATTACTAAACTTCCTCAAACCCGCATCAAGTTTCTAGTTTTCATAAAAATAATAATACTAAAACAAAAATACAGATATTTATTAAAAATAGAGATTTGTGTTTGATGTGAACTTTGTTATCAGAATCAATTCAGCTTTGTTATTATTTAATTTTTAATATTTACTTATCATAAGAAAATCGATCTGATTAGATTGCAGTTTGTTGATACTTCTTCATCATCAAGGCTCTCAGGAATTTGTTGCTACGGATACTAGGTATGTGACACTAAGTGGTTAATTTAACCATTATGAGTTTGCCCTTAAAAAGAGGTGGTTGCTGCAGTCCAGGTGGATGCACAGGTACTGTAGAATGCTCTAAACAACTCCAGCTGTGGCTCATTCCATAAAAACATAACCAAAGTTACAAAAGATGGATTTTCACCATATACTGAAGGTAAGGCCCTTTGTAATATAATTGCCACTCTCTGTATCTGATGCCCTACTTGGCACAGTGCACAGAAGTTCTGGGAGTTCTATGTAACAATAAAGTTTATTCATTTTGATTAATAATATGAGCTTAAGATTCTTAACACAAACACTTGTTGTAGCAAAGAAACAATTATTTCATGCAAAAGGGCTATTTTCATATTTTCTTTCAATTTTACTCACGCTGAATTACAATTTCACTAAATCAGTAAACAAATTAATGCAAATAAATTCATCACTGCCTTCCATTACTAAGACATTGGAAAAACAAAGCCCATACATGTCTGAACTCTTCTTCGTTAATATGCGTTCGCCACATTTACAAACATGTTTTACTGATTACATCAAAATAACAGGTGCCTCATTTGCATATTCTCTTAAAGCTGCTTTTTGAAGAGGATAATATGGTAATTTGTAATGAAATCGCTAACAAAATACTAAAGGCTTTGATGACATTGTAGCATTTTCATTTGTACTGAAGTCCATTTAAATGTAAATAGCTACTAAAACTTAATTTGTTTCAATGTATAGGTTAAATATACCAGTATTCATGCAAGTATGTTCACTTACATAATATTTGCTAATTGGCAAATTGTCAGTTAAATGAGGTACATTTTAACACAGCAAGATTAAGATCTAGCACTTTAGAGTATTAATATACACCCCATGAACAATTCCTATCACCTTTCACAGTACATGCTGTAATCAAAGTCAAAATTATTTTGCACATATTTGTATCAAACAGGACATGTCAACAACACATGTTGTAGAGTGGTTAATTAGGCAAAAGAGAAGTCGTTTCATAACCATGTTAAAAAACACTGCCATGGCCAGTATAACAAAGACTGATTTGGATTGTATGTGTCTTTATTGTGTAATTTAAATAATCATAATCAGATTTTAATAAAATGTATGAGTGAATTGATGCCTGGGTTGTTATGGAAGTTGCTAGGAGTAAAAGCTGTCCTTTATTAATTAGAGAAAGTGAAAAGTTATTTGTCTTGTTCTGTTATGAAAGCCATTGAGCGCTCAAGACCAGCCCTATACCACGTGTTGCTCAGCATACAGGACCTAATACATGGCTTTTAATGACAGTGGAGTCACAATGGCAGAAAAGGGTGAAATCAATCCCACCTTAAACACCTTGTGTCCAACCAACCAACTGATTCCCGTAGTGACGACAAGCTTTGCAGCCAATAACTTTCACACCACTTTGGTTAAACTACTTAAAAAGTGAACCAGTAACAGACTTCCTGAGAGAAAGGAATGCAAACTGAGAACATTCTTTAAACTGTTGCAACATAAGAATTACAGTAAAAGTACAATTTAAAAGAACATACATGTTTGCTGTAACTTAAAATACGTTTCTCTTGTGACCTATCGTTAATGGATGTAGAATATTTATGGAATTATGTTGTTATGGCTATAAATTATTTTATTTTTATTTTTTATTTTTGGCTATAAAACTATTTTAAGAGAATCATGGTACCTTAGAATTAAAAATAATTAATTAGAAGTTTTTTTTATTTTTTATTTTTTTGTTTACTGGTACATCGCAATTAAAAACAAAACAAAACAAAACAAAAAAAAAAACAGTGGAATATCACAGAGAAGAAATTGTGACTGGGGTTTTGCTCATGTGAACAATGACGTTGTTTCCCTGTATAGCAGCTAGGCTGAACTGCTCTGTGTAAATCCTCTGATTTTG